>NC_137327.1:84720257-84999078 GCF_965287045.1 Carcharhinus amblyrhynchos | reverse complement strand
TGAAATTTGATTTTTTTCTGCTTCCTCCACCCTCCTGTACATAGAGCTCCAAGTCATTACCACTCATTTTGTAAAAAAGATTGTTCTTCACATTCTCTCTGCATCTTTTGCCCAAAATCTTAAATCTGTGTCCCTTAGTCTTGTACCGTCAGTTAATGGGTAGAGTGTTTTTCCTTGTCTACTTTATCCAACTGTCAAATCCTTTAAACATCAAATTTCCCTTGAATTTCCTTTGCTTTACAGAGAACAGCTCCAGCATCTTCATCCTAACCTTTAACTGAAATCCCCCATCCCTGGAACCATTCTGATAATTCTCCTCTTACACCCTTACCAGAGCCATCACATCATTCCTAAAATGTGACAATCAGAATTCGGATACACTCAGTGTGGCATAACTAGAGCTTTATAAAGGTCCAGCTTAACTTCACAGCTTTTGTATTCAATGCCTCTATTTATGAAGCCCAAGATCAATGCTTTGCTAAGCACTCTGTATCGTCCACCTTCAGAGATCAGTGCACACGTGCAAGCACTGGTCCCTCTGTTTCCACACATACTTCTGATTCTGCTGGAAAATCTATATTGTCTCCATTCCTTTTGCCAAAATAAGTCACCTCGCACTTCTCTATATTAAATTCCATCACCCCCTTCCCATTTCAAGTCTGGATGAATCTTTGTCAGTCATGCAGACTTGAAATGTTGGCTGTGCTGACTCTCCACAGATGCTGCCAGACCTGCTGATGTATTCCAGCATTTTTGTTTTGGATTTAGATTCCAGCATCCATAATAATTTGCTTTAACCTGATTTAGTTTAGGCATCAGTTGACCTTCTCTGAGTCTATACTATGCAAGAAGCCCTAATGTTTATAGATTTTCCATTTGTTCACCAACTTTCTGTACTTATGCATTACCAGGCTGTAAAGAGAGTGTATATCAATAATGGTACAGATGAGTATAAAAGTATTGTTGACTGTCCTCCTCATTATGGGCTACCAACAATCTGAGGTTTTTGAAATAAGATTACTGAACATTTCAGCATTATAAAGCAAATACTTTGCTTTCATGGCTTGATTAAATACCTGGAAAGATAAGAGAATTGGGAGTTAGGAAGATGAAGGCTGCTACTGTCTCTTTTTGCTGAAACAGGTTGCAATTTTTTTAAAGAGTAGTGCAAAATAGGGGCAGCAGATGAAAAGTATTTGGCTTTTTGTCAGTGGGCAGTCCACCAAATGGTTTTAAAGTTCCTGTATTGTTCTGAGAACACCCTATAAAAAGATTTCATCAGATGGATCCTGTGCTCTCTACAATATCAGTGAAATTGTGGTGGCTTAACATGTTTTGGTTTTTGGTTGGCAAAGTTACTATTTCAATTTTAGCCATCTGTGGCTCTTTCTACTGGCATTGTTTTGACTGGTGGAGTCTCTCATTGCTCTCTGCGATCATGAGATTAACTTTGCTGCAGTCCTACATTGCTGGCAGCCTCTGGATTTAGTGACAGATTATGGAGTCCTGGTGTGGGAATGAAAAAATTGCTGGTGTTTTACATTCAGAACTGTGCTGGAGTTTGGAGTCAGAGCACTTCTGTTTTGCAGTGAAGTGCTTCTGTCTTGTTGACAATAGATTGGGGAAATTTAAGACACACAATAACGCAAAACATTGTACGTTGCTTTGAATTCACCTAAATCAGTTAATTAATCAGATCCAGTAGAAAAAGCCTGTGGAATTTTTCACCTGGTATTACAGGGTTTGTAATAAGATATCAAAGCAGACTATTTCATGCTGCGCTGATATTGAAAAACTGTCAAACACCCCTGACTTTACTATTACACCTCCCTTTCTCTCATCCTCTTTCCATCCCTATGTCCAATCCCTTATCCCCTCTATTCCTCCGGCACACCTCTGCCCCTCTGGAGAGAGAATCTTTTGATGAACCCGTGATGAGCTGGGACAGGATCTGTGGGCAAGTTTCAACCAGAACAAAACTCTATAAGAAGACAAAGTTACAACCAACCTCAATCAGAAGAAGCTTGTGTGACAAGCTGTCGCATTTGTCAGCCAAGATGGCCTTGCTCCTAATCAGGAGCTGGTGCTTGTTCCTTCAGCTGGAATTTATCAGTCAACTGGTATCTGAGCCAGGATGGGCTTTGGACCAGAGAAAAAAATGGCAAAACAACTGTGGAATTCAAGAAAGTACCTTTGAAATAAATACAAGAACTAGGTAAATCAATAGTCAATGCAAAGCAATATCTTAAAAATAAATAGACATTTGTAAGACTTTGAAGCAAAAAATAACTTAGTTGAAATTATAAGACAAGGGGTGGCACAGTGGTTAACACTTCTGCATCACAGTACCAGGGACCTGGGTTTGATTCCCAGTTTGGGTCAATGTCTGCATATTCTTTTGCGTCTGCGTGGGTCTCCTCCGGGTGCTCCAGTTTCTTCCAACAGTCCAAAAGACATGCTGGTTAGGTGCATTGGCAATGCTGAATTCTCCCTCAGTGTACACGAACAGGCACTGGCCGGAGTGTGGCAACTAGGGGATTTTCACAGTAACTTCACTGCAGTGTGAATGTAAGCCTGGTTGTGACAAATAAACGTTTAACCTTTTATCTGCAATATTCCCTTTTGAAAAGATTGAGGGTAACTTGATAAGAAAATTACTAAGGCTGTTATTAGTAAATGTTCTGCGTTTACTCACCTTTTGTTTCTTTTCTCCCCTGCTCAGACTTTCTTTTCTTCACCTTGCTTTGTCATAATGCAGTCTTCACAGTTGTTTCTTGCTTAGTTCACTGGTAACTGCTCTCCCTGGTGGCCAGTGGGAAGGAGGCCAAATCTTGCGATGCATCTGTTGGCAGTTCTCTGATCTCAAAAAATTGAATTGAGCAGTTGACGGGACACTCACCACTTTTACGCTAGTTGAGTGCTGACCCCAGTAGGAGGATGATATGTGTGCCATACACGGCACTCTGCCATGTTAAAACTGCTGTTGTAGAATTGGAAATTGGGACTTGTGGGGCCATTATCTGGCTGCAGATTTGTGTTTTCCCATTTTTTCTGCAAGAATAATTTGATTATTGCACTGCTACTCTACTATCCTTGCAACTGATTATTATTTTTGGCTTTTAGATCCCAGGGCAGTTGCTACATTATAAGTAAGTAAGTTTATTCAAAATATCTGCTGTGATCCAGAGAATTATATTATTAAATAACCACGCTGCTGTTTTGTCTTGAAAACTTTTCTAGAAAAGATTTGAGTCTTGGTTGCTGTTGGAGGGCAGTGTACCATTTTTAATTTCTCTCAGTGCAGAGATGTGTGCATTTATTCCTCCTGATTATTTCTTTACCTTCGGGCCTGTAAATGTTGGCAATTTCACATCTTGAGTTGTAATATTATTTTCCCTGTTAATTGCCACCAACATTCCCTCCCCCTCCCCAAGTGTGTTCAGTAATATGCATGTGATTTATATTTTAAAAGCGGATGTCCAGATGCATTGCACAATGGTTATTTTACAGTTGTCTATTGCTTGTATATTTGCCAAGTAATAATTAACCCCTGCTTCGTTGCTTTGAATTGAATTTTGACAGTATCATTAGTCAAAGTGTGACTGATTAGTATAATTTAAAATGGCTTGAAGCAATTCAGTGGCTACAGATAATTTTGAAATACAAGGTTTGTTATCATAAATTGTTCATGCCTTTTACCATTTACTGACATCCAGCATTTTCACTTTCACTTCCACTTCCACCCCAGCTAAATGGATATTTTTGTGCTTTGTGGAGACTAAAATATCAAATTTTAATTACATTAATTTACAAAAAGCCCATCAATTCATTTCTACAGTTCTGAAAAGCTGGGTTTAGGTTAATCTCTTCTCTGCTCAAACCACGTCAGCCATCAAGACCTACAGGACCTGATCTCAGAAGCTCTAGGTCTATCTAATCTTATTGAAGTGACTTCTTTCAGCTGTAGAAGCTGTCTGTATCCTCTTGCTGCTTAACGAAGGTCCATCCTTTCCAGTGTTAGAGGCTGTTCTTTCTTTGCTCTGCCGCTTCAGATTTATTTTCTTAAACCACTGTTCCGGCGTCCTTTCTTTCCATTCTCTTTAAGAAGTACATGTTTTTGTCCACAAATTTATTCCCCTCTTTCTACCCAAATTTTCTTTCTCAGTTCCTGTGTGGTGCCTTTCTCTAACTTTGTAAAACACTAAAATTGCACCAGTGCGGTGCTAGATGGTGCTGCACTGTCAAAGGTTTTGTCTTTCTATCGGTGTTGAATTCAGGTGAATATAAAAGATCATATGGCATTATTTAGAGTGGGGGAGAGGATGGTGGTTAATTGGAGTGACTGGCCAATGGGGACAATTGCACAGTGGACAACTGTTACTGGACAAGTAATCCAGAGGTCTGGACTAATGCTCAGATACTTGAGCTCAATTTCCACCACAGCTGCTTGGGGGAGTTTAAATGCAATTAACTAATAAATGTGGAGTAGAATCATAAAATCCCTACAGTGCAGAAGGAGGCCATTCAGCCTACTGAGCCTGCACCAACTACAAACGCACCCAGGCCCTATCCCTGTAAACCCACATATTTACCATGTTAATCTTCCTGACACTAGGTTCATTTTGGCATGGCCAGTCAACATAACCCACACGTCTTTGGACTGTGGGTGGAAACCAGAGCACCTGGAGGAAACCCATGCAGACATGTGGAGAATGTGTAAATTCCACACAGATGGTTACCCGAGGTTGGAATTGAACCTGAGCCCCTGATGCTGTGAGGCAGCAGTACTAACCACTGTGTCACCTCCAAAATAATAAAACTAACTCCAGCCTGCATGTGACTCCAAAGCCTCAATGAGGTAGTTGATCCTTCATTGCCCTCTGAAATGGCTTAGAATGGTGATGGTGGCATACTGATTAGCACTGCTACCTCACAGCGCTAGGGACTTGGGTTCGATTCCCAGCTTGGGTCACTCACTGTCTGCGTGGAGTCTGCATGTTCTCCCCATGTCTACGTGGGTTTCCTCTGGGTGCTCTGGTTTCCTCCCACAGTCCACAGAAGTGTTGGCTATGTACATTGGCCACGCAAAATTCTCCCCCAGTGTACCCGAGCAGGCGCCGGAGTGTGGCGACTAAGGGATTTTCGCAGTAACTTCGTTGCAGTGTTAATGTAAGCCTACTTGTGAAATTTTTTTTTAAAAGTCACTCAGTTGGATCAGATCAGTACAAAACAACCAATTTGACCAGAGATGTTCAAGAAGGTGGCATGGTGGTTAGCACTGCTGCCTCATAGTGCCAGGGACCTAGGTTCAATTCTGGCATTAGGTCACTTCCTGTGTGGAGTCTGCACATTCTCCTCATTTCTGCCTAGGTTTCCTCAGGCAGTCCAAAGATGTGCAGGATAGGTTGATTGGCCATGCTAATTTGACCCTAGTTTCAGGGGGATTAGCAGGATAAATATGTGGGATTATGGGGATAGAGTGGGATTGTTGTCGGTGCCGTCTCAATGGGCTGAATGGCCTCCTCCTGTGCTGTAGAGATTCTGTGCTTCGGTCTATGAAGGCAGCTCCGCCACCACCTCCACAGCGATACACATGTCTCAAGAACAGATAATACCAAGAAATCCTTCAATCAATGTCATTAAAACAGGGCGGCATGGTAGCACAGTGGTTAGCACTGCTGCTTCACAGCTCCAGTGACCTGGGTTCGATTCCTGGCTTGGGTCACTGTCTGTGGAGTTTGCACATTCTCCTCGTGTCTGCATGGGTTTCCTCCCGCAGTCCAAAGATGTGTGGGTTAGGCTGATTGGCCATGCTAAAAAAAATTGGCCCTTAAAGTCCTGAGCTGCATAGGTTAGAGGGATTAGCGGGTAAATATGTAGGGATATGGGGAAGGGCCTCGGTGGGATTGTGCTCGGTGCAGACTTGATGGGCTGAATGGCCTCCTCCTGCACTGTAGGGTTTCTATGATTCTATGATAATTAATCTGTTATCTGTAATCCTTTAGTACTTGTGGAGCTGGCAGTATGTAAATTAGCTGTTGGCTTCCCTATATTACAACAGTGATTGCACTCTTTAAAAAAAAACTTAATTGGCTGTAAGGTACTATCCTGTGACTATGAAAGGCACTATTTAAATGCATTTAGGTAAAAGACACTATTTAAATGCATTCAGATAAAAGCAAAATACCACAGTATACTGCGGATCCTGGAATCTGAAACAAAAGCAGAAAATGTTGGAAAATCTCAGCAGGTTTAACAGTATCTATGGAGAGAAAATAGAACCAATGTTTTGAGTGTGGCTGACCCTTTGTAAAAGCTAAGAGCAAAGAAAATCTGAAAAGATTTATATTATGAGGAAGGAGTTGGGGGGATGCTGTACTGGGACAAAGGGAATGTAAATGTGAATGAAGAAGGCTGAGAGCGATGCTAAAAGTGTCCATTTGCGATCAGATCAGGAAGCAGAGAGTTGGAATACATGGGTGCTTTTCTGGTTGGCAGTTGGTGACTAGTGGCATGCCGCAGGGATCAGTGTTGGGGCCTCAACTGTTTACCATATACATAGGATCTGGAGGAGGGGACCGAGTGTAGGGTAACAAAGTTTGCTGATGACACAAAGATGAGTGGGAAAGCAAATTACGTGGAGGACGAGGAAAGTCTGCAGAGAGATTTGGATAGGCTGAGTGAGTGGGCGAGGATCTGGCAAATGGAGTATCTGGTTATCCACCTTGGAAGGAATAATAGTAAAATGGACTATTATTTAAATGGTGATAAATTACAGCATGCTACTGTGCAGAGGGACCTGGGGGTCCTTGTGCATGAATTGCAAAAGCTCAGTTTGCAGGTGCAGCAGGTGATCAAGAAGGCAAATGGAATGTTGGCCTTTATCGCGAGGGGGATGGAGTATAAAAGCAGGGAGGTCTTGCTGCAATTGTACAAGGTAGTGGTGAGGCCGCAACTAGAGTACTGAGTGCAATTTTGGTCCCCTTATTTGCGAAAGGATATATTGGCCTTGGTGGGAGTACAGCGAAGGTTCACCAGGTTGATACCGGAGATGAGGGGATTAGCTTGTGAGGAGAAATTGAGTAGATTGGGCCTGTACTCATTGGAGTTTAGAAGGCTGAAGGGCGATCTTATAGAGATATATAAGATAACGAAGGGGCTAGATAGGGTAGAGGCAGAGAGATTCTTACCACTTAGAAAGGAAACAAGAACTAGAGGACACTGCCTCAAAATAAGTGGGGAGTCAGTTTGGAACAGTTGAGGAGGAGCTTCTGTCAGAGGGTTGTGAAACTCTGGAATTCTCTGCCCATTGAAGTGGTGGAGGCTACCTTGTTGAATATGTTTAAGTCACAGGTAGATGGATTTCTGATCAATAAGGGAATTAAGGGTTATGGGGAGCAGGCAGGTAAGTGGAACTAAACCACTTTCAGATCAGCCATGATTTTATTGAATGGCGGGGCAGGCTCGAGGGGATAGATGGCCTACTGCTCCTATTTCTTATGTAGAATGTGTGAGTGGCAGAATTGAGGTACAAATGATTATGGCAGTTGCCCTGAAAGGGGGCACGGAGGCTTCTCCCTCCCTTCCAGAACCAGGACAAGCCCCTCCCCCCTCCCTTCCCCCCTTCCTTCTCCCTCCCCGCTTCCTTCTCTCCCACCCCCCCAATCTCATTCTGTTTCTTCTTTTCATCTCGTTCATCCATTTTTATCATCCTTCTTTCTCAATTCCATTTTCCCACTTCTCCAATCCCACACTCCTTCTTGTCCCCCCCACCCGCCTTTTCAGGGCAACTGCCTTAACCATCTGTACCTCTGTCCTGGCAGACACACATTCTGATCACTTACTGGATACTTTTAGTACCTTTCTCAGCATTCTACACTCTCATTCCCATTCTCCCATTACAGCATCCCCCACCCTCATAGTGTAAAGCTTCTCTGATTTTCTTTGTTCTTAGCTCTGACAAAGGTTCATTCAGACTACAAAAGGTTGTGACGTAGCCCAGTCTATCACGCAAACCAGCCTCCCATCCGTTGACTCTGTCTACACTTCCAGCTGCCTCAGTAAAGCAGCCAGCATAATTAAGAACCTCACGCACCCCAGACATTTTCTCTTCCTCCACCTTTCTTTGGGAAAAAGATTTAAAAGTCATGTACCAACCAACTCAAGAAAAGCCTCTTCCGTGCTGTTTCAAACTTTTGAATGGACTTACCTTGCATTAAGTTGATCTTTCTTTACATCTTAGCTATGACTGCATATCTACATTCTGCGCTCCCATTTCCTTCTCTATGAATGGTATGTTTTGACAGTATAGTGCACAAGAAACAATACTTTTCACTATGCTAATACGTAATTTGGGCGGCACGGTAGCACAGTGGTTAGCATTGCTGCTTCACAGCGCCAGGGACCTGAGTTCAATTCCCAGCTCGGGTCACTGTCTGTGTGGAGTTTGCACATTCTCCTTGTGTTTGTGTGGGTTTCCTCCAGGTACTCCACTTTCCTCCCACAGTCCAAAGATGTGCGGGTTAGGTTGATTGGCCATGCTAAAAAATTGCCCTTAGTGTCCTGAGATGTGTAGGTTAGAGGGATTAGTGGGTAAAATATGTAGGGATATGGGGGTAGTTCCTGGGTGGGATTGTGGTCGGTGCAGATTCGATGGGCTGAATGGCCTCTCTCTGTACTGTAGGGATCTATGATTCTGTATGACAGTAATACATCAAATCAAAATCAGACTCAAAACATTGGCTCTATTCTGTGCAGATGCTGTCAGACTTGCTGATATTTTTCAGCATTCACAACTTAAGTGCAACTTTTTGAAGTGCTGCTGTATGTGATGATATTTGTTATTCTTGTTGTTAGACAAATGAGAGAAAAGCCTTAGCCAGAGTTTCTGCTCTAGCTTGTTGTTCAGAAACACTCAATGTGTTGGAGGAGAACATGGTTGGTCTCAGCTGTGTTGCCCTTCAAGTTGAATAACTTTTATTTGTATGTAAAGATAGCTGGTTCATGGGTAAGGTCTTCTGTCACAAGTGTATTTGTCCAGCCAAAGTCAGGAAGCCTGAAACCCGAAGTGTTGATTTTGTTCCATTCAGAGTAACTGTCTAATGATGCAAGTACAGACATTGCTGCATTTGTATTTACAGAATTGTCTGTATTTTTGGGTTGCATGAACTTCAGCTGGCAGTTGTAACATGGTTGCACAGGGAACTAAAGGATTGGAATCAAGTTAGATTTTTAAAAGAACTTCTAACTTGAATATATTTTGTATATTCTCAAGTAATTGAATTGAGTGGTTAGGAAGTAATTTAGCTTAGTAGAAAATAGATGGAAGTTGCGATGTAATTATATTGAATTACTTTATAATATTTATATTAGGATTTCAGTAAAGTGTGTGAGAAATGGCCTACTGTTTTGACTGAAAAAGAACTAGTGGGTTGTTTTGCAGACTGGTATAGTCCAAAATTCGGGGTAATTGATAATTTTGTATTATCTTGTGTATACAATATGTTAAAATGTTACCCGTGAGATTTCACTCGAGTATCGTGGCCATGTATAAGTTTTGGATGAAGCAGGCTGAGAGGATGCAAGAATTTGGCCAAGACCTCAGCTATAATTCCAATCTTTGTTTAAGGTCAAAATGCTGTTACCCCTCTGTTTTCATTATAGATTTCTGTGTCCATATTTACAATAGAAACTCCTTTTGTGAACTTGTCATGCTACAATTACAGCTTCCAGCCAGTATAATTAATAATTACCAATTACTGCTAGTACGAAAGCAGATATTTGAAAGCTGGTGTGGCATGGTGGCGCAGTGATTAGCAGTGCTGCCTCACAGTACCAGGGACCCGGTTCAATTCCAGCCTCGGGTGAGAGTCTGTGTGGAGTTTGCATGTTCCCCCTATGTCTGCATGAGTTTCCTCTGGGTGCTGCAGTTTCCACCCACACCACAAAGATGTGCAGGTTAGGTTGATTGGCCATGCCAAATTGCTCTTTAGTGTCGGTGGGACTAGCAGGGTAGATGCGTGCGATTACAGGGATAAGGCCTGAAGGAGATTGTTGTCAGTGCAGGCTCGATGGGCTGAATGGCAGCCTTCTGCAGTATAGGGATTCTATGAAACAGAAAAGTTAGAATCTGAGGGGGGAGAGGACAGGTAACATTTCAAGTTGACAACCATTCATCATACTGGGAAAAGTTAGAGATGTAATGGGTTTTAAAAGTATGAACAGAAGCAGAGAAAGACCAGGAGGGGAGGAACGAACGAGTGGATGGGTCTGATGGGATGGAGTGCAGAAGAAAGGATTGTGCAAGTTGAAAGGAGATGGTAAGACAATAAATAGAGGTGTAAAAGATGGGTCCAGTGGTCCACATAAATTACGAGAAAATCATTACCTCTGAATACTGTCTGAAATAATGAGACCAGTTGTTATGACCTGAAATTGTAAAGTTTGGTCTTGAGTCCAGAAGGCTGTAAAGTGCCTAATGAAGAGGTATGGTGCTGCCCCCCCCAAGGTTTCTATTGAGTGTTATTAGAATAGTGTCCAAGGCTAAATTCAAACACATTATCATCTCGCCAATACCCTCCATGTCGAAGTTCATCGGATGTAATAAAATTGCTGCAACAGTCTCACTGTAGCCATTTAATATGGGTAATTCATGTTATAAGGATCCTGTTAGCTAGACCATGGAGCCCCAGAAAGGGAGCAGTGAAACCGGACTTTCACTCTCCTGAAAGTAGGTAGCACTACTTACTTTCTGGTAGGTAGTAAGTTGTTTCTGGAAGATTTTAAAATTTCATTTTCCATTCCCTACTGTTTTGTGTGTTTTGCTGCCTCAAATCAGAGCAAGAGAGAGTCGATGGGCTCTAATTTATCCTGCTTGCTTTTGTCATTCACTCTATCATTCTCTATCCTTTTGTTCAATTGATTAAGGGGATAGATCATTAAGCACAACAGTCATGAGTCCCAGAGGTAATGATGTTGGCACTGTGCTCTACTCAGTTCCCAATTTCAGCAATTTGTGGCAAGTGTAATGCAATCTGAGAGTGCAGAAAAACTTTGTTCCCATCTCACATTGTTCACCACGAGATGTTTGCATGTTACTTTAAAGGGGTGAGTTTCCAATTGTAATAGATGAATGTGTCTGCTATCTGTGTTTGTCATTTACAAGGTCAAGTTTAAAGATCATCAAATTCAGTAAGGGGCGGTACATTTGATTGCGGCTGAGAGTGGTGGTGTGTGGTGGGCAGAACACTCCCATGTGTCCCTGATCTTTACCTAGTGATCTGTGCTCAGAAGCATATTTGCTTAATCATTACAAGCAAGGTCAAGCTCCACTGCAATAGCCTCTGCAGTCAAATAGCATGCTAATACTCAGCATCACTACTCAGACATATAGTTACTTAGATGAGGTGATAAGTGCGATGGCATTTGGACAGTCTTGCTACAAGAATCTTTGCTGTCAACTGACAGGGTCAGATATTTTGTGGGTGGGTAGGAATGAGTGGAGGTATAGTGGAGCATAAAAAAAGGCACCTTTGATTTGCTTTAGTGAGTAGTTTTATTGATATTGTCTTTGCATTGTGCTGTGTGTCAGAAGTGTTGAATGCAGACCATTCATTAAATTATTACAGAATTGCACAATTCTATTAAACTCTTTAAGCTGTGATTCTCTCATTATCTGTTCAGCAGTGTTGAAACTGCCTCATGGAAGTTAAATTATGTCAGCAGATAATGGCTAGTCAGGCAATAATAAATGTGTAGAAAATGTTTCCTTTTTAGTTTGCAACTTGATTTTCTGTCTTTTGTTTTGTAGGACAGTGATGGTTGAGCAGGTACACACACATTGTGACGATGATTTGGGTGCTTGTGCGCCTGACCCAATTTACAGCTGATTGCACCTGTGTATAGACACAGTTGCCATGGAAACTGACAGCAAGGAAGAGACAGCTGGAACAAAGGCTTTGTCTGCAGGCCGTGGGGAACTTGCCAGAGGGAACCAGGCCCAGGGAGCAGCTGTGCGAGCACCATCAGACTGTACTGACGCCACTGATACTGAACAGTCTTCTGGGAAGCTTAAGAAAACAGCATTCAAACTGTTTGGAGGAAGGAAGAGCATTTGCACACTACCTAGCTTTTTCACAATAAAGAACAAAGGACAAGTCAAGGGACCCTCCAAAAAGGGAATTGCCAAAAGCAAAACTCACAGTGGTGTGAGTGAAGTGGTGTTGGACATCAACCAGAAAGAAGGTGTTGATAATGGATGGAATGGATATACTGATTCATCTAGTTGTAACTCTGCTGCAGCAAGAACCTTGTGTGGCTCTAAAAGTGAGCACTCAGCATTTGATAACAATGTAAACTCTGATTTCTATAAAGGTGAATCACCACAGCAAGAGAACGCCGAATGTTTTGGTCCGAAACAGAGCACGGACAAACCCTCGAGTGTGCGGAGGTCAAAGAAGGGACTGAGGGGCCTGTTTAGTAGTATCAGGCGTCACAAAAAGAACAAAGCTGTTGATTCTGCTAAAGGAGATCCCTTGGACAGCAACTATGCCGCTGCCGATTTTGCACAAACGGAACAAATGACAGCAGGAGAGGAGGGAATGCGGGCTGATGTTAAAAAGGGCTTGGTGGAGCTAAACCATAAGTCTTGTAAAATGAACCATTCAGGAACTGGTGATTTGATAGATAAAATTGGGACTGCGAATAGTACAAGTTCTTCATCTGAATCGTGTGCTATTAACACAGAAAATACATTGAAAAATAAGAGCAGTGACTTTGAGACATCTGGTGTAGAGGTAAGAAAAGTAACTCCTGTTGAAATTAAGACACTAAATGGGAAAACAGGCGCTGCTAATTTTAAAATGGACTCTAGTTTTGGTAGCATGCCAGATATTGTAAAACCTCATTGCATAGATCATGATCCTCCATCAGTGCATTCTTTTGATCACATCAGTTTGATTTTTGGCGACGTGACGTCATTGAAGAGCTTTGATTCCCTAACAGGCTGTGGTGACATTACTGCTGACCATGATGATGATAGCATTGCTGAAAGTACAGTGTCTGGTGAGAGGGGAAGAACAGCTGGGAAGCGAAGCTCCTGTTTGGTCACTTACCAGGGTGGTGGGGAAGAAATGGCAACTCCGGATGAGGTGGATAATGAGTATCTTGAAGCATTGTGGGATAAAGCCACAGGAGGATCTACGCTCTACGACAGCAGTCAGGATATAGCAGAGGACGGGGGCGAGTGTCCGAGATCACCCGGGGATGTTGAGCACTCTGCCTTGCATATCAATCTGACAGATCCTTGTGTTCTGAGGGGAGTCACTGATAGTGCAATCAACAGCAGTGAACTGGTGACGCCTCAAAGTGACCACCAGGAATCAGCACCAAATAGTGACGAAGGTTATTACGACTCTACCACCCCAGGACATGATGAAGAAGGTGGAGATAGCATCAGCCAAAGCCAAAATGAACGGCTTCCAAGGGATAGCTATAGTGGGGATGCTTTGTATGAACTTGTTGAGCAAAGTGATAGCCTCATGAATTCCCCTCCAAGTGACAAGCGGTCCTTGGAAACAAAGTCACCTTTGGGATCCTCCTTTGCATCTATTTTAAATTTCTCTATGCCAGGGGATATAAATGTTTCTTGTATTCCGAGCAAACAAAGTATTCTGCTTACTTCAGGACAAGAGAAATTTGATTTTATTCAGGAAGGTGAGCTGGAATTAGCCCACTTGCAGCAGCTGACCTGTTGGGAATCGGATGAAAAGACAGCACTTAAAAAAGATTTGGTCTTTCGAGAAAAGCAAATCTTCTTTGGTGATGTACGCAAAACTGAATTTAATAACATTGATGCAGAAACTGTCAGTATTATTGCCAAAAACCAGCAATCTGGTTTGTGCATCGAGCCACTTGTTTCACATAGTATGGGCAGAAATAGGAAGGTGAAAGATGATTACATGCCAGATAGAGCTGATGAGCAGAATTGGACAGATCTGCAGGGATCTAACTGTCTAAAAGAAGCCAATAATAAACATATTGGGAGCCGACAGTGTGTGTTTGGAAGCTACGGCCTTGCAAAGCTTCACAATAAGATGTCAGGGATGAACTACATGCAAGAATATGAAAGTGACAAGTGTGATAAATGGGGACAACAAATGAAAGATGATGAGAATCGAGGTATGAAAAGTGTTTCGGATAGTACAAATGTCCCAGGAGCAGCTGATGATTCCTGCAGTAATATAACAGAAAAGGCGGAGGAGAAATGTGAACAAGCAATCAATTACTCACAGGCTTTAGTTGAATTCACAGCTAATAGAAAACTTTATCCCAATCTCTCTGATAGCATTGGGAATTCTGATTCAAATTCTCAGTTTACACAGGATATACATGCTCTTCCAGCGATGGTAACATTTGATGTTGTTGATGTTGAGAATGAGGGGGAATGTGACCAGCAAAGCGAAATGGTCACTGATGAGGAAATTTCTGAATCCTATGAGGCCTTTGATGACAGTTACATGGAGAAAGATCTTTATCACCACTGTGATGATAGAATGTTTCATATCTGCACCCAGAATTCGTTCCTTGGCAATTGCTGGGGTGCTGCCAGTCTTCCACGCCATGTTAGCCTTTATAAATTAAGTCCGTCATTGCCAGCTCCGTTACCCCTTAACAGAAGGAGCAGGTCCCTTGACACTGACAGCTTGGAATTTGAACTCATTGATTTGTATGTGTCAAAGGTCAATGCAGCATCAAAGAGTGCCCCACAATCTCCTGATGTTCTTCAGTATGAACAGGATGGTAAGAAAGGATCTGCTTCCCATTGGTTTGGCAAAAGAAGTGGTCAGGCAGTTTATTTGGAAACCCAGGAGACCGCACACATTTCAAATCGCTTGGGGCAGCAACTATCACAATATAAGCAAGAGCTTTTGTCTTCAGATAAAAGAAACACAGCATCCAAATCTTTCTGCCTTTCAGATACAAATTCAGACTCTCAGCATACCGGCCTGGATGGAGATATGAGTTTACACTGTAAATCTAATTCTTTTAAACTGTCAGCTCAGAACCAGTCTACTCCTAAAAGGCATCTGGAATCTGTGATTAACAATAAGATTCCTCACAGTCCTCGAAAGTTAGTCAGACCCTCCCATCTACCATTGCAAGGTGACAATTGTGTGTTGCAGGCAGGGACTGTTTCTTCTGGTTCAAGAGAAAACACTAATGGCAAGCAAGTACATGTTTCATCTTCATTAAATGAAAGACAGCAGGATGATTTTTCCAAAACTGCACCCACGATTCAGTATTCTGATTCTGGCTCTGAGCTTAATGGTAAAGGATGCAGGGCTGTCGGGCTATCTCGGGCTTTATCTCCAGTTAGCTCAAATAAAGCAGAAAGTTTGAAATATGCCATGGATCCGACTGGACTTTACACAACTGCCAAGAGTAGCATGTTTAAAGGGAGAAGTGACCTCAGAGCGAAACTCCCTGTTGGATGGAATAAGAACACTACAATGGATGTGTAGCATTTGACAGAGTGTGGGATAGGGAAGGAAGCTGGGGATTGGGGAATATTTGCCTGATGTGTTTTTTTTTCCATCATTGATTGTAAAGTCACAAAACATTTTTTGTATTCACCAAAGGCTTTGGATATAAAAGGTATTAGAGTAGCACTATTTTTAAAATGTGAAGTAC
Organism: Carcharhinus amblyrhynchos; assembly: GCF_965287045.1. Taxonomy (NCBI): domain Eukaryota; kingdom Metazoa; phylum Chordata; class Chondrichthyes; order Carcharhiniformes; family Carcharhinidae; genus Carcharhinus; species Carcharhinus amblyrhynchos. The sequence goes on along the minus strand of NC_137327.1, from coordinate 84,983,388 downwards.
ATGTCTTTTTAAACTATCTGTAGATGTGGTAAAGTGGTTTATTTTAAGAGAATTTCCACTACTTCGGTATAAATGCTGCTTCTATACTGCCGAAATATGGGGATTGTTGTGCTAAAATATACCAACTGTGACTGTTACCAGCTTGGAATTTTGCATCACAGTGCAAGTTTGATTTATTTGTACTTCCAGTATCTGTGCTCTCAATTATCTGCAAGAGTTTCTTTGAGTTCCGAGCATGGTTTTGCAAAATCAACTAAAATGCAATTGAATGCTGATTTGATTTTTCATGGAGATTGAATTTTCCATCTGACAGAATAAATAGTAGTCTGCTATACTTGATCTCCTTTATTTAGGTCCTACGTGTCAGGGTGACCGTCTTTCCCGGGAATATCTCCCTAAAATAACAGAATATACACCAGCAGTTCATGTTTTTAAGAATGTGATCATTTAAAATAAGGACCGATCAGAAGTGTTTAGATTAGTTGCATCAGACTAATTTGTTATTTGAAGGGAATCCCTCTGTAATGACAGATAATTGCAGTTCCACATAAAGGGCTATACAGATTGGTGTCCAGTAGTAATTGCTGTGGAGGAGTTTAATTTGTGTTTAATCTTGTTTTGCAAATATTGTGGCAAGAATTATTTGCTTGCTCATAAACTCCTAGATTAAAAACTCTAACTTAAATTCCCAAATAGCCTAGGTAGTGTACTGCCTGATAGATCCTTGGTTTAGTTGTCAAGTTACATAAGAATCATGAGCAGGAGTAGTCCATTCGGCTGTTCTGCTTGCTCTGCCGTTCAATAAAATCATGGCTGATCTAATTGTGGCCTGAACTCTACATTTTGCCTGCCCTCGATAAGCCTTGACACCCTTGATATTCAAGAATCTATCTACCTCTGCCTTAAAAATGTTAGTTGACCCTACGCCCACCACGTTCTGAGAAAGAGAATTCCAAAGACTCAATCCTCTGAGAGAAAAAGATTCTTCTCATCTCTGATTTAAATGGGCCATCCCTTATTTCTAAACACAAACAGCATTAAGGAGAGAGAGGTTAGATAATGCCAAGAGGTGCTATTTAATTATTATCCAGTAATTTCTGCTACAGAGGCTTTATTGTGATGCCTGCTAAAGCTGAGCAACCTTCCAGTATCTTTACCTGGTCTTATTAATGTTTGGGTGGGTAAAGTATTGGAAGGTATCAACCATTATGGAACCAAGAGGGGTACAGACAACAATCATCCTTCCCACTTTAATTGACAACTAGTTTTGTTATAATCAAAGTAATTATTCATTCAAGATGAATCAACAGTAACAAGAAAACAATTGACAGAAAAAATGGTAGAACACTACAAAATCTGTACTTTATACAAATGAGTGACATTTTTACATTTGCTGCTGAATGTTGTATGATTATGGTTATGCAGTGTTGTTGACATTCGGGTGAAGTATAACAATAAGTCAAAGTGATCCATCAGAAATATACACTATTACAGTTACTGATTTTTTTATAGGGATAATATGTATTGGAAATTCAAAATGAAATTTCAATGTGCAAACTACAACCGATAAATTTGTGTGTTTCTGTTATTGTTAAAGCTAGAGGGGAGAAAAGATTCAAACTCCAACTTGTTATTCATGCCCAAATTCTCTTAAATATTTAGCTGTTGCTATAATGCTCTCCACATTTGAATAGCACCCAGAACAGTCATTGCCCAAGTACTCACACACCATGCTGGTAGATAACCTGTGCCTGGAGAAATATACCTGCCCTGTGACATTGCCTTCAGCAGAGCAGGAGTTACTGCTTGTTCCCCACTTGCATTCCATCATTTCATTAATTATCTTTGCGATGCAATTAAAACATTGAGTAAAATCCATTGTTATTTTAATGCAAACTGTTTACGGGACCTCTTTGCTTTCAAGGCCTTCATTCTAAGTTTCTCCTCACTTCCTGAATATGCAAATGAGTCCTACTGTATGATTCTCAATTCAGTTAGTATTTGAATTAGGTGCTGGGTTAATGTATGGATCTATTGGAACTTTTCGCCCTCCGATCATTTGTTTCAATTATGATGTCACCTGAAATATATTAACGCTTCCACAATCATGAAGAGTCATGTTTGGTATAACAGTAGAAATAGGGGCAAGCAATTTCTCACTGTGGTTCACTATAATTGCCACTTTTTTACTTCCTCAGGAGGTTTGAACCCAAGATTATGGTACTTTGGTAGCAAATTTTACAAAATATATTTCACTACAAATAATAAGTCATAGAGTGATGCATCATAGAAGGAGACAGTTAAACTGATCATGCCTGTGCCAGTTCTTTGAACGAGATGTTGAATTAGTTCCATCCCCTTGCTTATTCCTTATAGCCCTTAAGTATTACAAGTCAAAGTTGTGCCATAATATTTTCAACAAGTGCATTATAACCCAAGGCAAACTTAACAGTTCCAGACAAGTAACCAGTTGAAGTTTGTATTTTCTTGATTTCTTTATTCATAACATGATAACAGCTGTTTTTCTTTGATTCTTCCCTTTTTCACCCCATCCACATATCCCCTGGGATGTAGATCTGCAGCTTTTATTCTTTTGAGTTGCCCTGCACTACAAATGGAGTTTCGCTGTATCTGAGTTTTGTGAAAGGGTTTGTCTAAGGTGCACATCAACATTTTTAAAGCTGATTTTTAAGTCTGTGTGAAGGAATTCTCCAGCAAAACTGCTAGTAAAAGTTAAGATTTAGTTTATCCAGAAATTCATTCCTCATGTTACACTATTAATTGAGATATCTGTGACTTTTTTGTGGAAAATCCATGTATAATTATAAAGTATGATCAAATGACTTCTGAGATAGATGTGGATTTCATAAACAAAAACTTAAGTGTTATTTTCTGTGAAGCTGTTAACTCACCAAATTTGGTGGGACTATTTTAATACTTGTTTTGTACATACATTGATTAGCATTTTGCTTTGCTATACCAAATACTGCAAATGTAACAAATGGAATCAGATTTGATACTGATGTTAATTATAGTCAGATCTCTGTGAAAAGAGAACTTCTTTGTGCATTTTGTGTTCATTGAGATGTTAATATTGGGGCAAATGGATCTCTTTCAGACACCTGTTATAAGGAACAGGCGTTCTTAAATCAGGTTAGACTCAGCTTAAAGAGCTTCTGCCTGTAATCCAGCCTCAGAAGAATATCCTGTTATTACACCAGTGACATTTTTTCCTTTCCTCCCCACCCCATGCACCCTGATGATACCAACTGTTGCTGCTGTTAGTGTTAGATTTTGCCTGTACTTGCAGAACTGGATTGAAACCAGACAAACTGTTTTATGAAAGATTCTTTCAGCTGGCCTTGGATTAATCTTTTAAAACATCATCTTAGGAAATGTATAACCATATTAAGACCTTTTCGACTTGTGTTTTTTTATGAAACATTTTGAAGCCTTTATAAATACTCCAAATATTTCAATGTTTTACAAAATTGTGGTGGCCGTTGTTTCCATTATTCTACGTAAGTGTAGAAGTATCAAACTTTGGGAAGGGAATGTTCTAAATAGTGATTGAAGTACATGAAAATCTACTAAACTTATGGAAGGACTTTGTCTCTATATTTGAATAAGCTAACTTTGCTTTAAAGAGGAAAAAACATTTGGAAATACAGAATAAATCTGTAATAGTGACTGAAAAGACAATGGGTAAAGATTTTACACCAGTTCTGGCAATGGAGTTTCAATGCAATTCTTTAACCTGTCCTTTCGCCTTTTAAATGCGATTGATCCATGTATTTCCAACATTTATCGTGTTTACATAGCACACATTTTCAACATGTTTTAATACCAGCCTTACTTACACATTTGGGTTTAAATTCATACTGATGCATGTTTTCTGTTGTGCAAGATATATAGTGTGTTCCAGCATTAAAGGTCCAAGTGGTGTCTCTCTTATATGTACTAAATGTACTGGGGTGCCTTAAGTAACAATGTTTGGGGTTAGTCACATCCATAAAACTGTTACTGTTGTCATCTTGGCCAACATTGAATACTGCTGGCTGTCTCTGATGCTGCTTGCATGTGGTAACTAAACATCAAGTGGTCAATGTAGCCACTTTCATTCAGTTGAGACAGTGTACTTTTTGTTGTAGCGTGACCTGTTGTAAATATGTTGTACTGTACATAACTATGACCTTCATAGAGCGTGGAAATGCCTCGTGTTGTAAATTGTATTAATATCAAACTGTTGTGCTCCAAATATTTATGGCCCTTGTTACTCTTCCATTATCAAGTGTCTCTAATAAATGATTTACATAGTAATGTGTAAAAAGGAAATAAAACTCAACTATGGAGCAAAAAAAAACTGACTTGTGTGACTTGTTTTCCTAAAGTCCTGATTATGAAGTGTTTAGTGGTGGCATCATTCTGGTGTTGGTGGAAGAGGATCCTTTAAATGTGGAAGCTGGTGGGCAAGAGTGATCCTACAATGGTTTGGAGAGGGAGGAAAAGGGGTGGGGGCAGAGATTTGGGAACCATGTCCAACCTATCAACCTCGGTTCAGAAAAAAGGAAGATATGTTGTAAGTGCTGTTTTGGGAGGTAGCATCATTGGAGCAGATGCAACGGAGGTGGAGAAACTGGGAAAATAGAATGGAGTCCTTCTAGGATGTGAGTGTGAGGAGCTGTAGTTTAGGCCGCTGTGGGAGTTGGTGGGCTTGTAATGAATATTGGTGGTCAGTCTACCACGGGAAATGGAGACTGGTCAAGGAAGTGGAGTATCGAAGATAGAGCATGTGAAGGTGAGAGTTGGGTGGAAATTGTTAACAAAATCTAACTTTTTTCAGGTCCGGATGAGAGCGTGAAGTGGCACCAATATGGTATCGATGTACTGGAAAAGAAGTTGTTGGAGGGGGCTTGTGTGGGATTGGAACAAGAAATGTTCCACATACTGCAGAGATGCTGCCAGACCTGCTGAATTTTTCCAGCATTTTCTGTTTTTATCTCTGCAACATCTTTGCGTTCCAAATATGTTCAATTTTAGCACACTTGAATGTAGAATATGGCTCCATCTATCCTGCTCCAATTTTTTCACCATCTCTATCACATTAAGATATTTCACAATTATATATTTGAATTGTTCTAAAACCATCACCTTATTGCAGTAATAAGCTACATGCTTTTAATAAAATGAGAACTTTTCACCTGTATGTCCTGTGCCTTTACAACTCCCACAGTGGTTATTGAATAAGGAACAGCTACTGCAGCACAAAGGAGCAAAACAAGAGGAATGAACTACAAATGTACAATTGACATGGATGGTGCTTGTGATTTAATTTTCCAACTCTGCTGGTTCAGTGTAAGGGCCAGTTTGGTTGCTGAGAGACCTTCAATAGGTCGCTGTTCTGTACATTTAAGGTTGACACATTCAGACATGGCTGATGGTGAATGCCAAGCTACCCAAATCCCAAAGGAAAACTTAAAATAGCTGTCTAATGGTTTTTATAATTTGAATATTAATAGGAGGTTTTCTGAAATCAGGAAATTGACCTACTGAAATATTTTACATTAGATATTTATTAAAAGAAAAAGTACAGTTGAGCACAAGTAGCTTTACACAGCTGTAATTTATCTCAGTACCTTCATAATTTCTGTCATTTCTTATTTAAGTTTCTCTTGGTACCCCTGTTGATTAACATATCAAACCCACCCCTTTCACACCTTACCACTGTTTTGACCTTAGCAGTCTCTGTCTCGTAATCCAATTGCACCAATCACCACCCTGTTTTCCAGTACATGAGAATGTTCTTACCAAAAGAGAAACACCATGACACATTGTGTATTTGGCTGTGTGCGTCACACAAAAGTTTGATATTCCCTGCATATTCACACATGCATTTTCATTTCAGCCGTCTTCCTGCTCTATACTGAATCAGCCAGCTCAGAAGATTGGATACTGCAACTGGTCAATTGGCCTATGTGGCTAGGAGAGAAATCCATCAGGATTCCCTCTTCTGGTTGCCAGCCTGCAACTTCTGTTGGGAAATTTGCATATGTATGCATCATGTGAGAAAATGACTCCTTTAAGTTGAATATTTTGCTAATGCTGGCACGGATCATGAATAAAATATAGTCATTTGGGCAAAGGATCAGAGGAATGTCAATGCCTATAGTATTGGATCCAGCAGGAAGAGAAAAAATACTATCGTTCTGCCTTTTAATTATTGTGGTACTTATACAGTTATTTTTTGAAGTACTTTTCCTGTTCTGGCATGGAATGCATTGAATTGCCAAATTTAGTGGCTGGGTCGATTGGGTCTTTTTCCAAGAATCTTTATCCTCATTGTATGCATAATTCTTCTGTGTAGCTTATGGAAAATCAATCCTTATTTTGTATGTTCCTGTGTTTATGTCAGCCTTTCCTGATGGGGAGCAATACATATATGTGAAAAGATAATTGAAATTTTGATGGTTGACCTACAAACTGCAGAGTTTGGGACAAGGATTCCACTTTTTTGCTTTCTTTAGTTTTTTTTTGATGAACATCTAACTGTTATACAGCAATACTCAGTAATGTCTATATTTTGTCCTAGTAACTGGTTTTAAGAGTGGCTGGCAGCTAGATTTCTTACCCTGGATCAACTGAACACCAGTTGAGGCACCTGAAGGCCAATTCTTGGTTTTAGAGAATTAGCAAGAGACAGATGCCATATATCTAAATTCTTGTGGTTGTGGCTGTGACTGGAATGATGCACATACTGTGAAGAAAATACCTTAAAAGTATGAAGTCCAAAAATGTTCCCCATTGGATTAGTTGGTAATTGAGTGAAATAAAGCAATCAGATTCCCCTTAGGTTTATTCCTAGGGTGGGATTTTTCTCATTATTTGGCACAGTGGCACAGAGAGTGAGAGAAACGCAATGAAGGCTGTTTTAGCCTGATGGTGAAAGAAAAATGTAAGGGGCTAATCCCATGATGTGATACTGGTGGGGCATGCTTGAGATTTTTAAAAATTCAGGGTAGTCTTTAAATAAAAGTAGATGGGTAAACCCTCACCCCCCCCAGACCACTACAGAGCTCCTTCCTCCCCACATGGTACTGCCACCCCCTCCAACTACAACTCCATTGTCCACCTTCCTGGACCCCACGGAACCTGTGCCTGTTACCTTCCCCATCAAGCACCCCCTAAGGCATAGTCCCCAGCCACGTCAGGGGACAATTACAGGATACCGTCTGGCATTATCCTCACCCTCCAGGGGGCTGTACTCACCTGTGCATCTCCTGCAGGTTCTGCTTGCCAGGTGCAGGTTGTGAGATACCTGGCATGATTGGCATGCCAATGTGAATTAGTTTATTTTATTAATGTCACAATAGTCCTACATTAACACTGCAATTAAGTTGATGTGAAAATCCCCTAGTCACCATGCTCCAGCACCTGTTCAGGTACACTGAGGGAGAATTTAGCATTGCCAATGCACCTAACCAGCACATCTTTCAGATTGTGGGAGAAAACACACGCAGACATGGGGAGAACATGTAAACTCTGCACAGACAGTGACCCAAAGTTCCTGGCACTGTGAGGCAGCAATGCTAACCACTGTGCCACCATGTGATTGGACAATTCAGTGTTGGGGGCAGATTATACCAGTTGTAAAGAGCTGACAGTTATACTGAAACGTCGGCAAATGGGGATCCTGACTTTTACAGTCGGGCTTCCATTGACATAATTTGGGGGGGGGTAAGGTGGATGGCAGTAGGACAATTGATCAGGCAAACTCTGCAGCATAAAAGCTGTTTAGGGACTACCTTGGGGTTTTCCACTGTGTTGCTTTCCTGTCCCCTAAAAACAGGAGTGGAATCCCTTCCCCACCCCCAGCCTTTGCTTCGTTTGTTGATCTCAATGGTAGATGGAGTGTTTAAAATTAACTTTTATCTCCAGATACACAGGGAAACAATTCTGTCTGGTTTCCTTATTCCTAATATCTATTTAGTGACTGAATCCAGAAAATGTATTTTGTGGATCATGGTTCAAATAATCTCTATAACTTTCATTATCTAGGCTTAATTGGAAAGAATGTTCACTGACACTGTGTGACTTCCTTGAAGTGAGGGGAAAATACTCCTGATAATTGGAACTCATCCTCTGGTAGGTAATGACTTAGCTGTTTATTCTAATTAGCCTTAAAATACTGTGCTGTAAGACCTTGCTGCACAAATAAAATCACTGGTGCTTTTATGTGATCTTTGCCTTGTAGCAGGTGGTTCTTGTGGTCCATACTTAATTTAGGGCAAATTAAATTCTGAAGCAATTTTATTAAAAGTTGCATATCAGATGGCAAGTTAATGTATGTAAAGTAGTTACTAATGAAAATTTTGCAGGAGGTTTTTTTTAATTGTTCTTAAGGATGATAAAACCATTGTTAATGCAGGAAAGAAAGTCTTCAATTCCTCACCAGTAAGTCAATAGTGGCAACTGATACTATCTGGCATTCCCCAGTGTCCTGTGGTAAAATCCATGGGTGAACCATCATCATCGAGTAAGCTGCAAACAGATGAAAAATGATAGCTTGCAGCCTTGATGGTTTTCCAGCTTATACCTTCAAAGTTGGTGGGCAGAGAGAGGCTGGAACACCATGCCTACTCTCTAACCTGTTTGAATGTAATATGAAATAACAAGGCTCGTGGCACAAAGGTGTGTGAACGGGAATGTTGACTGCTCAAAGTTGTCTTCAAAAATGCCTTATTGGACAGTCTGAGCTTTGATTAGAAGTCCACTGTCCCACCATTCAAGTATAGCTTACTCTGCTGTCATGTGCCAAGTAGAGTACACCATGAATATCATGTAGATTAATTCACTACACCAAGAACAATGATAAAAGTATTGTGAACTGTTTCAAATATACATAATTCATATTGTAATTGATTTTCAGTTTGTGAAAATGACACAATGAAGTTTACTGTCAATTTCTATGGATAATACAAGAAAAGATAAAGCCGACATTCTTTGTGAATAATATTCCAAGCCATCTGTTTGTTGCACTATTCTGCAGACAGATATAGTTTAAATCATAAATAAATTTAATTTTTGTCCCTTGTTTTCAATTTTCACCCATACTTTTCCCCTGGATATACTGATTCCTGCGGCAATGCAGTACTTCAATAAGATTTCCAAGTGATTCTTCCTCGTGTGTCTATATGATAAATTATTCACCATGCGGTAACCACAATTAAGCTTGACTATCCAATTTGGAATTTCCTACCCCAGAGGTTGTGGACGCTCAGCTATTGAATACATTTGGCAATGAAGGGAACCAAGGGATTGGAGACGGGGTGAGGAAGTGGAAGTGAAGTAGAAAATTAGCCATGATCTTATTGAATGTGTTCTGAAACTCTCATAGCCCGGTGTCCATCTTCCTTAAATCTGAGCTCATCCAAAACTCTGCTACCTATATTCTTAAAGTTTATTAATGTCACAGGCTTATATTAACACTGCAATGAAGTTACTGTAAAAATTCCCCACTCGCCATACTCCAGTGCCTGTGCGGGTACACTGAGGGGGAATTTAGCAGAGCTAATGCATCTAACTAGCATGTTTTTGACTGTGGGAGGAAACTAGAGTGCCCAGAGGAAACCCACACAGACACAGGGAAAACATGCAAACTCCGCACAGGCGGTGATCCAAGTCAGGATTCAAACATGGGTCCCTGGTGTTGCGAGGCAGCAGTGCCAGCCACTGTGCCACCATGGCTTCTAGCTCACATCAAGTCCTTCACTCGTGCTCATTGACTTACGTTTGCTTTTAAAGTTCTTATCCTCTTGTTCAAGTTCATCTGTGACTCTGCTCCTCTCCACCTCTGGAGACTCCTCCAGCCCATACAACTCCCAATGAAGTCTGAATCACATTTTTGATGGTGGTTTTGAAGAATGAGGTGCTTTTACCAATGGGCAATGCAGTGAGTGTAATTAAGTTTTTAATCAAACGTGTGAGGGAAACTTGAAACTGTCAAGAAGAGAAACATGGAACCTGTGGATCATTTGTATTTAATAAGTTTAAAAGTTTATTTGAGTGTCAGAAGTAGACTTATATTAACACTGCAATGAAGTTATTGTGAAAATCCCTAAGTTGTCATACTTCGGCACCTGTTCAAGTACATTGAGGGAGAATTTAGCATAGCCAATGCACCTAACTAGCATGTCTCTCAAACTGTGAGTGAACACCCGGAAGAAACCCACGCAGACATGAGGAGAACGTGCAGATTCTGGACAGATAGTGACCCAGGCCAGGAATTGAACCCAGGTCTCTAGCACTGTGAGGCAGTAGTGCTAACCACTGTGCTATCCACATATGATTAATATGCGATGGTTAAGCAGGGATATAATGCTGCAGCATTTACAGAGCTTCTACTAATTAAAGATAAATCATTCTAAATGTATATACTGTTACCTTAAGCATTCAAGCTAGACAATAATAATATATTTTAGGAAAGATGCCAAAAACTCCATACAACTGTCAAATGTTTCTATTCTAAGAAGCTCAATAATTAATTCTCAGTTTTGCTCTATTCTTAAAAGTCCATACAGTACAGAAGGAGCAGTCCCACCCAAGCCCTATACCCATAATCCCATACATTTACTCTGCTAATCCCCCTGACACTAAGGTATATGTAGCATAGCCAATCTACCTTACATGCACATTTTTGGACTGTGGAAAAAAACCGGAGCATCCAGAGGAAACGCACGCAGACATGGGGAGAAAATGCAAACTCCACACAGACAGTGACCTGAGGCCGGAATTGAACCTGGCTCCCTGATGCTGTGAGGCAGCAATGCAAACCTTCAGGTCCTTCAGGTGACCACTGTCCTTTGGTACCACACCCAAGTAATCGTTTCTTCTACATTAACCAAGAAAATGTGTGTTTGTGAGTTATTCAGTCATGGACAGAGACACCATAGCAGAGCCCATTCCAGTGTTGGTTAGACATCTACAACTACATACTTTGCAGCAAACATCGATGGCTCCACAATCAGGAACAGAAATCCACACTGATTTTATTTTTATCCTGACCCACAAGACCATTTGTGGTGTAATTATTTTGACTGATGGTTTTTCTTCCCAGTTTTGTCTTCCCACTCCTACTGTCGGCTTCAATGTAATTTTCTAATTCACGGTATTTGTGTACTGATTGTGTCTTTATCTTATTGCCATACTCTAGTTTCAGTTGAAGCTATTCATAGCTTACACTATAGATTACACCTCCACCTGCCTGCACATTCTTTCCTACAATAGGTAACCTTAAACTATACAAGCCAAAAAACGCTGGCTCACCGTGTCACCACTTTAGTAGTTAAGGCAGTACAATTGGTCTCTGTGCTGCTGACCAGGGAAGGGTGTGAAGCAACTCAGCTCAGTTTATTTCTTTTGTTTACTGTCAATAACCTCATACATATGTATGTAGAATTTAAGTGAGAATGGGGAGGTTTGGTTGTGAACCCAATAATAAGTAACCTACCCACAAGACGTTAAACTGTGGTTCAGGCAAGAGAATTGAAGTTTATCCATGAGTCACAAGTAGGCTTACATTAATACTGCAAATGAAGTTACTGTAAAATTTCCCTAGTCACCACAATCCGACGCCTATTCGAGTCAATGCGCCAAACCAAAATGTCTTTCAGACTGTGGGAGGAAACCGGAGTATCCGGAGGAAACACACGCAGGCACAGGGAGAATGTGCAAACTTCACACAGACAGTGACCCAAGCTGGGAATTGAACCCGGGTCCCTGACACTGAGGCAGCAGTGCTAAGCATTGTACCACCGTGCTGCCCATTATGAGAAATAATTATGAGAAGTATTGAGACAACATTCAAAGCTCAAATTAGCACTAATGTCCTTACCAGATTTTAATAATAAAATTGCCTATTATAAGACACCCATTACAAAATTTCCATTACAATACACCCATTGCAGTTAGTCAGTAATATGTTACTGTCAGAGGTCCTGGGTGCCAGCAACCTTAGGCACTCTTGGTCGACTGATACAAACAGCGCTAGACACCATGCAGAATCCTATGCAAGGCCTTTAATGACTTGTGCACAAGGAGAAACCAGCATGCAGTAGCCCTGCAAGTGTTTCTAAAGCTACAGACAATCAACTTAGCAATTATAGTCAATTATAGCAAATCAGAAACAAGCAATTTTTCTAATCCTTCATTTGCACCCATATTCACCAATTAAATCCTGGCTTTTTGCCCTTTCTCAATCGAAGAAAAAATGACTTCTGCTAAGTCTTCAATTGCATAGCGTATCCCTATATCTCGCCTTTGGAATTTAAGAACATAAGAACATAAGAAATAGGAGCAGGAGTAGGCCATCTAGCCCTTCGAGCCTGCCCCGCCATTCAATAAGATCATGGCTGATCTGTCGTGGCTCAGTTCCACTTTCCCGCCCTCTCCCCATAACCCTTAATCCCCTCTCTTATCAAGAACCCATCAACCCGCTTCTTAAAAATATTTAGCGAGGCAGCCTCCACCACTTCAACGGGCAGAGAATTCCAGAGATTCACCACCCTTTGAGTGAAGAAGTTCCTCCTCAACTCCGTTCTAAACCGCCTCCCCTTTATCTTGAGGCTGTGCCCCCTAGTCCTACTGTCTTTTTTGAGCGGGAAGAGTCTCTCCACCTCTATCCTATCCATCCCATTCATCATCTTATACGTCTCAATGAGATCTCCCCTCATTCTTCTAAACTCTAACGAGTACAAGCCTAGTTTATTCAGCCTCTCCTCATAGCTCAATCCCCTCAACTCCGGTATCAGCCTAGTAAAAATCTGGTCTTGCTCATCCTCTGGTGAAGGCTGAAAAGCAGGATGTTATGAGGCCTATGTAGATGAAGATTAGCCTGTTCCTGCTGAATAACAGACACTGATTCCTTTCAAAGGCCTGTAAACTGATAAACATTTTCCACTACTGGGCATGAAACTTTAATTTGAACACTTTAGCTTCCGCACAATTTAACTTCCAAACTATGAAACCTCAATCTGAACATTTTAACTTCCACATTGCATGTAATATATATACATATACACGTGTGTGTGTGTGTGTGTGTGTGTGTATGTATACAATTAACCGGTGAGTGATCAATTTCCTATCAATCGTATCTCTAGCAGTTGACCAGGTTTTTCGACTAAGCATCATTTTGCAAAGACCTTCATACCCTCTTTCCAAGGTGGGCAGGCTGTTTCATAGTCAAGGCTGTATTGTTCTGTCAACGTCAATCTTAAGCTCCAGTTGCCTAACACAGCGTCCAATTCTTTGTTCAACTATGAACACCAACAATATTTATACGTTTAACACCCCTTTTACTAATTTCCATCCTTTAAAGTTTATTTATTAGCCATAAGTAGGGTTATGTTAACACGGCAATGAAGTTACAGTGAAAATCCTGTAGTCGCCGCATTCTGGCGCCTGTTCAGGTACACTGAGGGAGAATTTAAAATGGCCAATTCACCTAACCTGCACATCTTTGGACTGTGGGAAGAAATTGGAGCACCTGAAGGAAACCCGCACAGACACAGGGAGAATGTGCAAACTTGACACAGTCACCCAAGCCAGGAATTGGGGTCTCTTGTACTGTGAGACAGCAGTACAAATCACTATGCCACTGTGCTGTCCCTCTTTACTTTCAAAATCTTTATCAGTAACTTCTTTCCTGTATCATAGGGCAACAAAATAATTCAAGCCTCTGATTTTTCACAATCTGTTGCTTGGAGAAGTAAAACAAAGTCCAGAGTCCAAAGCACATGAACTAAACATGTCTGATCATATCTCTGTATTTCAAAAGGAACAAGCTGTGGTCTTGTCAATCAGTGGCAATTTGCTCTTTCTTGCAGCTTTGATTATCTATATTAGCATTGTTAAAACATGCCATCCCTTATCCTCATGTTTACAGGAATCATGGGCAGAATTTTACTGCCCCATCGCAGTGGGCTGTAAATTGCAGCAAATGTTCAAAAGTCCATTGATTTGATCAGGAGTAGAAGATCTCACCAGCAGGAGGAGCTGTCAAATTTCCATGTTGCTAAGTTTTAACATATGTTAAACCTCTGTAGAGTCCTGAACTTGACATCAAATTGCATTTAAAATATATTCGTTTACTGATTCCAACCATGTTATCATTATTTCTATGCCTTTTGTTGAACAATCCTGCAAGTGATTTATTCAGTTAGTCTGAATAACATGAAAACTACCCTGCGGTTGTACACAGTCAACAGTTTTCTATATTTAATAGAAACTGTTGATTAGCTCCTGCAAGTATCAAGTGCAAATTTTGATTAAAGGTATGATTAAGTTGGTAAAAACAATTACAGACTCTGATATGCCCTCAGTTGCCAAATACTTAGACTCACATGTGGATAGTGGCCTGTTAGATGAGGTCCTGGATAGCAGCTGGAACCTGCAAACACATATCACAGTAAGAGTCAATGGACGAGGTATTGGGGTTTTTGTGAAACATTAAGGTAGGTAAGTCCCCAGGGCCTGATGGGATATACTCCAGAATACCGAGAGAGGCAAGGGAGGAAATTCTGGGGCCTTGAGAGAAATCTTTGTATCCTCACGGGCTATAGGGGAGGTCCCAGAGGATTGGAGAAAAGCCAGTGTTGTTCCTTTGTTTAAGAAGGCTAGCAAGAATAAGCCAGGTAATTACAGGCCGGTGAGCCTTACATGAATGGTAGGGAAATTATTGGAGCGGATACTTCGAGACAGGATTTATTCCCGCTTGGAAATAAGTGGGTGTATTAGTGAGAGCAACATGATTTTGTGAAGGGGAGGTCGTGTCTCACAAACTTGATCGTGTTTTTTGAAGAAATGACAAAGATGATTGATGAGGCTAGGGCAGTGGATACTTGTCTACATGGTTTTCAGTAAGGCTTTCGATAAGGTACATCATGGCAGACTGGTGCGGAAGGTGAAGTTGCATGGGATCAGAGGTGAGCTAGCAAGGTGGATACAAACTGGCTTGATCAAAGAAGACAGGGTAGCAATGGAAGGGTGCATTTCTGAATGGAGGGCTATGACAAGTAGTGTTCCTCAGGGATCAGTGCTGGGACCTTTGCTGTTTGTCATTTATTTAAATGATTTGGAGGAAAATGTAACTGGATTGATTAGTAAGTCTGCAGATGACACAAAGATTGGTGGATTTGCGGATAGTGATGAGGACAATCAGGGGATGCAGCAGGATATAATTCAGTTGGAGACTTGGGCGGAGAGATAGCGGATAAAGTTTAATCCGGACAAATGTGAGATAATGCATTTTGCAAGGTCTAATACAGATAGGAAATATACAGTAAATGGCAGAACCCTTAAGAATATTGATAGGCAAAGGGATCTGGGGGTACAGGTATAAATAAGGTCATTGAAAGTAGCAATGCAGGTGGAGAAGGTAGTCAAGAAGGCATACGGCATGCTTGTTTTCATTGGCCGGGGTATTGAGTTTTAAAATTGGCAAGTCATGTTGCAGCTTTATAGAACCTTAGTTAGGCCACACTTGGAATATAATATTCAATTCTGGTTGCCATGTAACCAGAAGGATGTGGAAGCTTTGGAGAGGGTACAGAAAAGATTTACCAGGATGTTGCCTGGTATGGAGGGCATTAACTATGAGGATAGGTTGGAGAAATGTAGTTCCTTCTCACTGGAAGGACGGAGGTTGAGAGGAGACCTGATTGAAGTCTACAAGATTATGGGAAGCATGGACAGAGTGGATAGTCAGAAGCTTTTTCCCAGGATGGAAGAGTCAATTACTAGGGAGCATTGGTTTAAAGTGTGAGGGGCAAGGTTTAAAGGAGACGTACAAGGCAGATTTTTTACACAGAATAGTGGGTACCTGAAACCCGTTGCCAGGGGAGGTAGTGGAAGTGGATACAGTAGTGACTTTTAAGGGGCGTCTTGACAAGTACATGAATAGGTTGGGAATAGAAGAATATGGTCCCTGGAAGGGTAGGGGGTTTTAGTTAAATTGGGCAGCATGGTTGGTGCAGGCTTGAAGGGCTGAAGGGCTGAAGGGCCTGTTCCTGTGCTGTAATTTTCTTTGTTTTTTGTTCTTGTCTTCTGGAGAGCTGGGGAGAAAAGAGAAGAACAAAATGACACAAAATGTTGATGGTGTGTGCAGACACTGTTTGCAATTCTCTTCTTTGGGGTAAAGAGCTATAAATTTAGTCTGGGATTTCCACAATTGATGTCGATAATAACCAGAAGATTTGTAGTGCCACATATGGACATTACAAGTTGCTGAGTGGCATTGGCAAGAATAGAGTATGGGTGGTAATGGGGAACTAAAGTAAGAAATCAGTCATTCACGCTGTACTGATTCTGTATTGAACAGATGTCGGAAAGAATTAAGCCAGTCTTAGGCCTGTGATCAAAACAGCATGTCATACAATGACTGTATATTGTTATTATCATTATCATAATTTAGCCAGTAAAGCAATTGAATTCCGCAACTAGAATTGGGGAACAGATTAAATGAGATATCAATAGACCAGCTAGGCAGATTCAGAATTAAATATGAAAAAGTGGTTTTGTTAAAATTCTAATCCAGGGGATTGCTTGCAAGGTTATTAAAATGACACTATGGTGAAAAGATCTATAGCCTCTTCTGCAGCTTTATTGCATTAGAGCTTAGATTCAGCAGATTTCTTGATTGTTTGAGTCAGACAAAGAAATTCAGATCTTATAGACCTACAAGTGTATTTAAGGCTTTAAAATAGAATGAGGCAATCATGACACATCTCTAGGGCCAGTAACACCAATGGCCACTCTGTGCATTTATGGACAAAATGAAGTCAGGTTCAAGTATAAATTTATTTTGGTTCTGGTTTCTCTCACCACCACCCCTGCTCCCCCCATCCAATTTTCTATTTGTATTACTGAAGATATGAGAGGCAAAATTGTACAGCATGCAAAAATGTGCACAGGCTCACAATGCAAGTTTGCTTTTGAGACTGTCAGTGCACAAACTTCATGCTGCCTCATGCTGTACTCCAGGTGCCAGCTTCCTGGAGGCCAAGGTTTCACACAAATTTAGATGAGGATTGCAGAGTACAAAAAGAATGCTGATGGATATGCACAATGGACTGTTTGATGTATTGATATGCCTGACTGTGTCATATCAAGGGAGATGACAAAGTTCAATTCCAGCTTTGCAGATGGTTTTAAAGAAAGGTTGGAGTCCACCCTTTCTGGCATAACAGTAATGGCCAACTTTAGAAGTATACTTGTGGACTTAGCTAGGCTGCAGTGTGTGACAACCAATGTTTCAGTTCCCCTGCAGCAAAAGCAGAAGTCACCCAAGATCTCAATGCTTCAGTGGAACCTCAGAGAGTGGTCATGCAATTACAGCATGATGGCCTGCTCAGACTGCTGCATCATGGCTGTGGCTACCAGTGTTCAAAGGGTCTTGCAGGGTTGTCCCAGCCATCCAGCAATCTGTCCTTCAATAGATTATTAGGATTGCTGAGGGATGTTGCTGGCTATGGCAATATCTCCATGTTACATTGCGCTGTTTCAGCACACTGGTGGTTTCCTCAGTGGTATTTCTTGTGGCAGTATAGCTTTCATTGTGTTGTGTACAACTTGTCAATATGTACATAGGTTGCATATTAGTATCATGAGCTATACCGTTGATAGACCTGTCACCCAATAACCACTCTTTGGGTTGCCATGGGGTTCAAATGCTGATGTCACAGCAGAATTCACCCAACCTCCTACTGTTTCAGTGGAATCTCAGACTGAAACCAGACTAAAAGGCTACCGTAGAATGAAAACACCGGACAGCTACTAGGATACTGAGCATTAACCTGCATGACATGCAGCACAGTGGTTAACACAGCTGCTTCACAGCTCCAGGGTCCTGGGTTCGATTTCCGGCTCGGGTCACTGTCTGCATGGGTTTCCTCCAGGTGCTCCAGTTTTCTCCCACAGTCCAAAGATGTGCAGGTTAGGTTGATTGGCTATGCTAAGAAATTGCCCCTTAGTGTCCAGGGATGTGTAGGTTAGAGGGATTAGTGTACGGGATTAATGTAGGGATATGGGGGTAGGGCCTGGGTGGGATTGTGTTCAGTGCAGACCCGATGGGCTGAAGGGCCTCTTTCTGCACTGTAGGGTTCTATGGTTAAGATAGGCACAGCTGGTGGCTTGAACAATGCCTTTCGGTCTAGCATTCTGACAGACCAAGTGGCGCACCTGATTTGTTAAGACCACAGCTCAGTGACTATCACTGTTTGCTGTGCAGACACATGGATTTGGGCCAGTGTCTGTGGGAGTTTCCGCATTCTCCCTGTGCTTGCGTGGGTTTTCTCTGGGTGTTCCGGTTTCCTCCCACACCCCAAAGATATGCTATTAGGCTGATAGGAGGTAATAAATTATCTCTAAATTAGTTTCCCCTCAATGTGGAATGCCTTAAGCATAGATGAGGGTCATGGGTTGAGGGGGGACTGGTAATGTTAAAATGGCAGCTCGGGCTCGTTGGGCCGAAGGGCTTGTTTCCCGGGCTGTTTTTGTTCTTTGTATGATTCACTGCTTTTGGTTCCACACACACTGACAAAGAGAAAATCCTTTCTGTTATGATAAACTTTAGAGTTGATATGACTGCAGTCAATGGCAACTTGAAACCTGCAAATCAGGGAAAATCCACAATCCTCCTGAAGCTGTGCTCACTCATCCTGCTATTCCCCAGCAAAACTGAATGGAATGCATTAATCTCTCTTGGAACAATGGACTGCAAACTGGGAAATAATACAATTATCTCCCTCTTCAGCTTAAAAGCAGTCTGATTCATAAAAACTCATGGTCATGGTCAACGTTACAGCCTCAGGCAGCGCAGTCCTTAGATTTCAATTGTAATTGCAGCAGTTGATAAGTTTGAGTGACAAGGTCCTTGGTGAAGTGCAGGTATAGCACATCTATATCTGTTTTGGGTAGGAGAAATGCTCAGTAGATAGGTATTACCTCTTGCTAAGAGTCCTTCCCTCTCTCCTTCTCCACCCTCTTCCTGCAGTTTGTCCTGCTCTGCACCATCTCTATTCAATCTCCCAGTTAGGCTGCAGTCCAAGTGAAATGCACCAATGCCTGGGAACAAGCAGTTTGTGCAGAATTTTTCATGTCTAGACAAAATACTTCAGCACATGCCTCACCACTCTCTCTAAACTTCAGCAATTTTAAAAACCTCACCAAACAGTTCTACAACCACAACAACAGCCAGCAGAAATCAATCAACAACTAATTTGTAAGTAGTTGATGATGCCTTTAATTAGTGCTGATGGAGGGTTCTTCCTGTTGCTGAGCATGTGCTCAGGAATGTGTGATTAAGAGGTAGGTTTTGATGAAGCATTGCCAATGTGACAATCCTGGTATCAAATCAGTGATACCTGTTGATTGACTCCATGACCTGCCTTCTCTGCAACCTTCTAGCAGACAGTCACTGTTGATATACTCACCAAAATGATGTCTGATGTGACTCAAATGAGAAGTGTATAAGTGCACCATGGATGTCACTTTGGACCTCCAGTGAACTGTAGCTCCCAAAAAATGGATGCTATGCATCTGAGTGTTACGGCTATGGGCTGTTACTAAGGTAATGTCACATGGGTTTTCTGATACCTGATCAAAGTACCTATTCTTCATGTTGTGATCATAGTATGCTATTGATATATTTTATGTTTCAGGGGAATGTTTTACAATTCAGCTTTTTCTACAGTAGTCAGTATGTCTGGTAGGAATATAGCACAGATGCTCAGAAAGCAGGATAATTACTCATTTTAGCCATTATGGTTTACTTAGGAGAGAACTAATGGATTTTTGTTTTTAGATGAAAATTTCCCCTGGGGTAGCTACAAGTTTTGATTAGGTTGATTGACAGGTTCATATAATAATGTGGTTAATGGGAGGAGCTAGGTTTGTAGCAGAGAAAAATCAGCTTTCAGTTCTGGCTGGGGGTTGTTTAGAAGCAGGGGTCTGCAAGCTGCTCTGAAACTCAAGACTTCTTTGAAAGCTTCCAGATTGTCTATACACCTTTTCCAGGTACATTTATGGTTGCTGATTGTATTTACTCTGGAATGTTAAGTCAGTAACAGAATGCTGCTTATTTGGAATTGAAACAGTGATAAGTTAGAAATTGAAATTGTTTCCTTTCAGTTTTGAAATATTGTTCAATTGTTAATTGTTAAGCTTTGTTAGAGCTATAACTAAACTGTGTTACGAATATAGCTTGTTTTGATAAAAAGATTCCTAATTTGTCAATGGAATTACTCCTGGAGCAAAGCACACTATTCTCACGTTTATGCCAAAATAGAAAAAAAATGCTGGGATCTAGTCTGGCTTCATAATAAACCTTGGGGTTTGGGTCCAGGGTCTTAACAACGTCTGAACCTAGATATCGAAGCAAGAAACAAAGACTTGCATTCTTTTACAAGTGCATAGCCCAAAGTGCTTTACATACAATGAAAGATCCTTCTGAAGTGTAGTCATTGTTGTAATTTAGGAAACACTGCAATCAATTTATGCAAAACAAGCTCCCACAAACAGGAATGTGATGATGACCAGATAATCTATTTTTTGGTGCTTCTGTTTAAGAGATAAACATTGCCGAGAATAATTGCCCTGCTGCTTTTGAAGTAGTGCTTTGGGATATTTTATATCATCCTCAGAAGGCAGACAGGACCTCAGGTTAATGTCACATCCAAAAGTCAGTAGCCTCAATAATACAGCACTCCTTCAGCACTGCGCTGAAGTGTCGATCCTTCTTTCTATGATTCATTCTCTCATCTTGAACTCACAACTTCCTGAGTCAGGCAAAAGTTCTGTATGAGCTGAACCATGAGCTCATACTGTGAGCATTGTCTATTTGTCAAGGGCAGCACAGTCCACATTAATCTTTTCCTTGTTCAATATCTACATGCAGGCTCTTTCCAATGAGGTTCATTTAACAGCAATGAGAAGGGGCCCTGAGGCCAATTGTAGCACTTGACCACAGCTTTGACTAAAATCAGACAACTTAGTATAGAACAGATTCAAACCCAAAACTCTCTAATTTATACAGTTCATGCCCCATTTTGCAACAATCTTGAAATCTGAGCAGATACCTGATGGCATTTGCTGTTGGTGGATTTATATCCAGCAAGGAATAATTTCTTCTAAGACAGGAGAAAAGGGGAGGAAAGCAGCAAAACAAAAGCACTTCGTCTTTGTTCCATTAACATAAAGCATCTGGAGCTGCAACTGAAAGTGGTACATTATCAGACACTGTATACATAGAATGACAAAGCATTTATCATAACTGACAGCAGGGCCAAGCATTTAGCAATATGTGATACTTCTACAGAAATAAACTATTTTGATTTAATTAAAGGCAGAACATATTGGAGAATTAATGTACTGAAATGATGGCTGAAGAAGTTGATGGATGAGTGCAGAAGAACACTGGAGGGGAGGGTCAAGGTAACAATTAATTGTTTTCAGAATAATGGGTAATCATCCAGTTTTTATTCCTAGTCAGAACCCATTATCACAGACATCAGACATGCCTTTCAAAGTAATTACAGATTTTAGAATGTGTTTTATTTGAATTTGAATTGTATTGGATTTGAACTGACCAAAATATATATATTTAAATATTTGGTTTCCAGGAATTTTGAAGGAAATCATTCCTATGATTTCTCCAATTCTGTCCTGAAAACGCTATTTTTTTTTTGCATGGGATAGAGCGAGAATACACTTCTAGAGGCACCTAGTTCTCTGCTCCCATGTGCAGGTAGCCTTCGTTCAAGATCATCCTTAGTGTCTGTTACAGGGTGTTTGACCATGGAGGATATCAAAACCAGATTGTCCT
The DNA here is from genome assembly GCF_965287045.1 of Carcharhinus amblyrhynchos. Lineage (NCBI taxonomy): Eukaryota > Metazoa > Chordata > Chondrichthyes > Carcharhiniformes > Carcharhinidae > Carcharhinus > Carcharhinus amblyrhynchos. The sequence goes on along the minus strand of NC_137327.1, from coordinate 84,961,514 downwards.
TCATTGGCTTTCACCCTTTCTAGCATGAGTCATTGAATAGTAATTTATCAAGTTTTCTAATGCAATTAGGGGTAATGAACTCCTAATGAAGATGTTGGGATGACTGCATTGCTCAATGATTTGGGAACACATCACATTGGCAACTGGGTCACTATGTCATACAGTCACTAAATACAGGAAGCTCTAGCTGATTTTTTTTTCACCCTGTGGCTCAAGAACAATGAAGTCAATTCCTACTATAGCTGAGATCAATAAACTCATCAGACCAAGGGAATTCTTTTGGCAAAAAGTGAAAACAGGCAGACATAGTGCTAGTGAGACAATGCTTTTAAAGAAATCTGGATTAAGCACACAACTTTTGAATCCAATTGCCACAATTTGGCTGTCAAATAGGAGGCAGAGAGTGGGGGTCAATGGGTGCTATTCGGATTGGCGGTTGGAGACTAGTGGAGTGCCCCAGGGGTCAGTGCTGGGGCCTCAGCTATTTACCATTTATATAGATGATCTGGAGGAGGGAACCAAGTGTATGGGGTCGAAATTTGCTGATGACACCAAGATTGGTGGAACGGCAAATTGTGCGGAGGGTGTGGAGAGTCTGCAGAAGGATCTAGATAGGCTGGGCGAATGGGCCAGGAACTGGCAAATAGAATTTAATGTTGGCAAATGTGAGGTCGTCCACTTTGGTAGGAATAATGGTAGGAAGGACTATTACTTATGTGGCGAAAAACTGCAGCATGCGACAGTGCAGAGGGACCTCGGGGTCCTTGTGCATGAGTTGCAAAAACCCAGCCTACAGGTGCAGCAGATGGTCAGGAAGGCGAATGGGATGCTGGCCTTCATAGCGAGGGGGATTGAATATAAGAGTAGGGAGGTCTTGCTGCAGCTGTATAGGGCACTGGTGAGGCCGCAGCTGGAGTACTGTGTGTAGTTTTGGTCGCCGCACTTATGCAAGGATATTTTGGCCTTGGAGGGAGTGCAGAGGAGGTTTATTAGGCTGATACTGGAGTTGAGGGGGTTGAACTATGAGGAGAGGCTGAATAAACTAGGCTTGTACTCGTTAGAGTTTAGAAGAATGAGGGGAGATCTCATTGAGACGTATAAGATGATGAATGGGATGGATAGGATAGAGGTGGAGAGGCTCTTCCGGCTCAGAAAGGACAGTAGGACTAGAGGGCACAGCCTCAAGATAAAGGGGGGGCAGTTTAGAACGGAGTTGAGGAGGAACTTCTTCACTCAAAGGGTGGTGAATCTCTGGAATTCTCTGTCCGTTGAAGTGGTGGAGGCTGCCTTGCTAAATATTTTTAAGACGCGGGTTGATAGGTTTTTGATAGGCAAGAGGATTAAAGGTTATGGGGAGAGGGTGGGAATGTCGAACTGAGACATGACAGATCAGCCATGATCTTATTGAATGGCGGGGCAGGCTCGAGGGGCTAGATGGCCTACTCCTGCTCCCATTTCTTATGTTCTTATGTTCTTAATTTGTACTTGCATGGAGGTGCTGAACCAGAAACCCATAGGTTCAGCGTTCAGGTGTTGATTAGGCACAATCTTCCTGGAGCAGTATATGTAGGCTCCTCAAACCCACTTCTATTGAAGATGCTCCGAATGTCACACAGTAGCAAAGTGCACAAATGCCCAGGGATAGGGGAGAGGGCGCATATGTTTATGGAAGCAATATATGAGCTCCTAGTGGACACAGCTTAAGGAGGAATATCCTACACCCACAAAGAGGAAGGATGTCACTTTGCTCGCTTATCTTCCTTTAGGAACTGATGCTGCTCTGCTTGGCTTCATGTGCCCTCCCATTCCTCACTTTGACCAAGTGGGACCCATTGCAAGATGCCTATGCCAAAGCATTCTCTTGCTCCTGGTGTCACCTGTAAGGTGCTCAATAGTGTGGACCAGTACAGTTCTTACTCTATTAAATGAAGCTGTCAGATTTCTCCCAGAATAAATGAAGTGTTGGTACATTCATTGCAAAGTACCTCTGGAAAATTCCCCATATGTTTCAGTTGTCTTCACAGTTCCAGCAGCAAGTAAAACCAAAATGATGAATTTCCCTTTAAATAATACTTGAGAAATATATATAGACTTAAGGTAAGGAGCAGGAAATTTACAGGGGATTTGAGGAAACAGTTTTTCGCCCGTAAGGTCGTGTGAATTTGGCACTCACTCCCTGAAAGGATGTTAAAGGCAAGAGTCCTCACAACATTTAAGAGGCATTTATATGAGCACTTGAAACACCATAGAATACCAGGCAACGAACCAAGTACTGGAAAGTGGAATTAGAGTAGATTGGTATTTGATGGTAAAACACATGGCGGGTTGTACAGTAAATCTCTACTAATGCTGCTTTTACTCGCAAACAACTGGTCATTATTAGGAGGCGGTGTTAAGGCAAGAGTTAGTCACGGAAATGTTGTGAAGCCTTTTCAGTGAGAGTTAGCCGACATTTTAAATAATAATGAACCCATTAAAGATCCTTCAGGTGGCAATTTCTAGTGCTGTTATGAATTCCACTGATGTTCAATGCAAGGGCATCCCAAATCCCAGAAGGGAAACATGGAGTGCTAGTTCTTAACTATTTAATTTTGTAATTTGGAAAAAAATGCATGAAGAAAGAAGAAAACCCAGTGAGGAAAGGGATCATTTTTGTTATAAATTATTCAAAAAGCAAAATGTTATTAAACTTTACAACACACAAAAGAAAGGCAACAGTAAAGAATAACACAACCACAATAATGGTTACTCAGACAGTATGAGTAAATTACACCACCAATCTAAATCTATCTATTTTCCTAAACTCCAAAAGTATACCTTCCCTAAAATAACACTCTGGGCCAATTTCACCAAATAACTACTACACGAGACCTGTAGCTTTCTTTTGTGAACCTTTTATTCAATTTTAGAGTAGAATGTACAGGGTTCGACAAAGATGGACTTTTGCTTTTTTTTTCTGAACAACAACTTGTTTTTCTGAGAGATCCCTGCTTTGCAACTGGGTGTGGCTATGAAATATCTACTTTGCTTAACAAAATATGTGTTTCACCTTGCTGCTAGGCTAATCTGCATCACAAAAGTCCTCAATGCATCTAAATCCCTAACAATTTCTTTCTTATTCATTTCTTTATTTTTCATTGAATTCCTACTTTGCAAGAGTGACAGCTTCAGTTCCTTTACCAACATGCACTAACCACAGAATAAACATGCATTTCAGCTCAAGATCCCAGTTTGGCCACCTCAGAAGATCAATAATTCCGGAATGCGCTGTTGAAAATTATGTCCTAGGATTTGGAGTGTTGGATCTATATCAGTTGATACTATTACAAACTAGTCCTTCTGGAAAATCGTTTTGCATTAATCTATTTTTGATTCTAGTTAAGGTTATCCTTTCTGCTACCACACATGGCTCTTCACTGGGATCATGGGGCTCTGAGGGTAATAAACTTCCCCTTTTCACAGCTTCATGGATAATGTTATATGTTTTTGTTGGAGGGTAGGGATACCTGGCAGAGTTTTCATCAAACTGGATTAAGAACTCAGTTACTTATGCTCAATTTGCAGCCTAATTAGTAAATATAATACACAGTTAAAGCAATCAGGGGAAGTAATATTGTTGTTGTATTGTCGGAAGTAATATTGTTATTGCATTGTTGTAAGCAATGTTGTGTTTTTGGGTCAGCACATTGGTACAGTGGTTAGCGCTGCTGCCTCACTGCACCAGGGACTCAGTTTGGAGTACTGTCTGCTTGGAGTCTGCACATTCTCCCTGCATCTGCGTGGGTTTCCCCTGGGTGCTCTGGTTTCCTCCTACAATCCAAAAGACATGCTGGTTAGGTGAATTGGCCATGCAAAATTCTCCCTCAGTGTAATCGAACAGGCTCCGGAACGTAGTGACTAGAGGATTTTCAGAGTAACTTCATTGCAGTGTAAATGGAGTGACACTAATTTGTGACTTACGTGTGGCATTATTAAAAAACTTTAAAATTCCCACACCAAGGGTACACAAGGCAGACTTTCATCTAATACCATAGCGAATTTTACCTGGAACAGGTCACTAGTCTGCCAACAGAAAATTATAGCTTAAGGAGCACACTCCACACCAGGCATGGCTAAGCAGAAGTCTCTACCATTCTTACCATCCACCACTAGCACATTAGGATTTTGCAGTTTGAAACTCAACCTGTCAGCCGTGTCAAGCACGCACCTTCCTTGGGCATGGCCTGGGGTGGGACTCCGTGCTTCTGGCTCAGAGGCAGGGATGCTACTCACTGCGCCACAAGACTCCCTTGGAAATTGATATATACATGCAGCTACAGTTTTGAAGTTAATACTCACCAGTGCAAACAATACTGGGCTTTCTTGGCTAATCTACAAAAAACGGTAGCCATAATGACCTGACATAGAACCAAGCTGTTAAGAATATGTGTTTCTCTTGTTGGTTCCTGTTGAGTTGACTACTTCAATTTTAAATAATGCCATTTCACTCTTCCCTGTAATCTTAAAAGGAACTCCCACTGCTACTAAGTGACTTGTTTTTTTCTTTCATGCCAGAATTTCCTTTACTTTCAATAACCCTCAACATTCTATGAAATGACTGACCTTCAGGTAACTCGGAAGGAAGGTGGTGGAAGTTGGATTCAGCAGGAGTTGCTGCATTGTTATTTGTCGTAGAATCCTAGACTATAGCGCCAGAGTCCTAGGTTCAATTCCAGCCCTGGGTGACTGTCTGTGTGGAGTTTGCACATTCTCCTCATGTCTGAGTTGGTTTCCTCCAGATGATCTGGTTTCCTCCACAGTCCAATGATCTGCAGGTTAGGTGGATTGGCCATGCTAAATTCTCCTTTGTCCAAAGATGTGTAGGTTAAGTGGATTAGCAGCCAAGGTAAAATGCACAGGGTTACGGTGATCAGGAGCGGGGGGAGGGTGCCTGTGTGGGAGAGACAGTGCAGACTCAATGGGCCGAATGGCCATTGTAGGGATTCTACGGTTCTATGGTTTTGAAGGAGGTTATTTAGCCCATCATGTCTGTGTGAGTGCTTTGGAAGAACTATCCCATTCCTCTGCTGTTTTCCCATGACCCTGTACACTTCTGATTTTCAAGTATATATTGCATTCCCTTTGAAAACTATTGAATCTGCTTCCACCACCTTCAGGCAGTACATTCCTGAATAATCTTTAAATTATAAAATTGCCCTTTCTCTCATGTCCCAGTTCATGTTGAAGCAACCAGTGCTTTATGTGTTTAAGTGACCTAACCACTGGTTAATTGAAATACTATATGTTGGTGAGAAAAATTCTTAACATTAAATATTTTATAACTTAGAAAACAGTGAGGAAGTTTATTTGACTAAAAAAATTCAGAAGTTCAATGAAAAGGTTGAGAGAATAGGGGCACAATTGACACTTGCATTTGGTAGTCTGTCTAGTTTTTAACCAACAAAAATTGCTTGGGAAGGTCTGTTGACCTCAAGCAGGATTTTATGGTTTTGGGACAAGCGAGGCCATAAAATTCCACCCATAACGTGCGATGCTCACTTCTACAGTGCTGTGGTCCCAATAGTTTAGTAATCCTTAGTGCCCCTTAGTGTCAGAGGGACTAGCGAGGGTAAATACATGGGATTATAGGGATAGGGCCAGGGTGGGACTGTGGTCAGTGCAGACTTGATGGGCAGAATGGCCTCCTTCTGCACTGTAGGGATTCTATAATTTTATGAGCTCAACATTTTAACATAATGAAACAAATGGTCAATCTGTTGGTTAAAACCCAAAAGCACCATTCACTAATTTATTCTGTAAGTGAGGTTGTTGCTCTATCAATTCTGCTTAGTGATACCTCTTTTACTGACCTTGAATCCCCTTCTTGCCTGTTATGATGGCCTCAACTATGCATATCCCACACTGGCACATCCCTGCTGTTTCCTCATTACTTCTTTTGATAAGATTGAACTCTTATTTCCTCATTAATGATATTCCTTTTGTGCCTTCCTGAGGATGGAAAACTGAGTAAACATTTGTGGGATTGAGCCCTGTGACTTTTGGATGAATAGTTCAAGAGCTCTAACAATTAAGCTGGCCCAGTATCTTCAGCCATATGTTAATAGATGGCATATAAAGGATCATAAATAGGATTATTGTAGTTGGATTTCCAATACATACATTGAGTAACTGAGTTACAGTGTATGGCCTGCTGTTACAGTTCCTTGAATGCAGCTAAGGTGAATTAGAATCATAAAACAGCACAGACTGAAGTCCATCAAGTCAGTGTTGATTATTTTGAAGAACAGTAAGTCCCAATTCATCGCTCTTTTCTTATATCCTTGCAATTTTGTCTCCTTCAATTATTTATCCTTTTGAAGGCTCCCATTGGATCTGTCTCTGCCACCCAATGAGGCAGTACATTCCATATCCTAATCATATGTAGCAGGAAAGAAAACTTTTGTGCCACCTTTGATTCTTTTCGCAAATTCATCTTAAATCTGGACGCCCTAGTTATAGAGCTTTCAGTTATTTTCTCTGTTAAGCCCCTTCATGATTTTTAACACCTGTATTAAATCACTTTTTAGCCTTTTCTGTTCTAAAGATAACAACTGGATGAGAGCAGCTCAAGTTATATTTCTGTATTCCCACATCCCTGTAACAGTTTCAGTAAATCTCCTGTATATCTATTCTAGAGCTTTCATGTCTTTTCTAAAGTATAATGCCCAGACTTGGACACAGCACTTCAACTGGGGTCAGCTAGCATTTAATATAGGGTTTAGCATAATTTCATGGCCATTGCATTCTAATCCTAAATTTGGAAAGCCCAGGGGATACCATATGCTTTATTAACTATGTTGTTAACTTGTCCCTTTTCCTTTAAAGATTTGTGCACAAAACACACTCCAGGTCTCCTCTTACACCCTCTTTAAAATTGATGGAATAATACACAAGGACAGTAATGATTGATAGGAGTGTCACTTAGCACTAAATCTTCCTTAATGAGCAGTGATTAAGTCAAATATTTGCCTGGTATGGGATGCCAATCACAGTCCTTGGGGGAGGATGTCAATTTGCCATACCACAGAGCCAAATATATGAGATAATTAAGACATCATTACAGTCAGTTGCTAACCAGGTGCTGTGATGAGATCATACCATCCAACTCACTCTGAAGGCAGATGGGGATCTTGTTTAATATTCTATCTGATCACAGAGGGGTTGAGATAAGTTATTTAGTAGGGCTGAGAAATGGGGACAAAAATATTATCAAATGGCAAGTGATGAATCTAGTGAAAAACCATAAATTTTGGAATTGGTGTAATTCTATTGGACCCAGCACAGTGGAAACTTGGAAGCATTTGAGGAGCAGAACGTTGAAGTCCATTTTGTGGTAAATGAGGCATGGGTTCTTGGATTGTATAATGTTCAAAAATCTAATCTTAGGAGTAGCCTATTCAGGGCATTCATTTGTTTCTATTCCCTTTGTTGCATACTTTTTACATTACATGAAGGACAGGGTGATGGTGGGGGTGATTGGGGTGATGGGTGGGTGGGTGATGGGAAGGGGATGAAAGATGCAAAGGACTACCTATTATTATTAGCATCAGAATCTGAATTTCTAAGCAACAGAAGCTGAGCTTTTCTGCATTGCAATATAAAAGAACAAGATGGAATGTTAACGAGGCAGTTGAGATTCATAAAAATGTGAACATATTGGGAAAATATTAGATACCAACAAATGATTACTTAAATAAAAACTGAGAAATTTGAATGAGAATAAAATAGCAAAAAACCAAAACAGATAGTAAGTGGTATCTATAAAAAAAAAAGAGTAGCTGAAGTAACATCAAATCACTTTGAGGGTGAGACTGGGGAAGTAATATTGGGAACAAGGAAGTGACAGAGACTTTGAACAAACCTTTTGTTTCACAGTAGGAGGTACACAAAAAAAATCCCCAAAATAGTAGATAACCAAGGGGCAAAAAGAATGGACGAACTTAAAATCATCAATAAAACTAACAGGACTAAAGGCTGACAAATCCCCCGGACCCAATGATTTGCATCCTAGGGTCTTAAAAGAAGTAGCTACAGAGATAATGGATACATTGATTACAATCTTCCAATATTCCCTAGATTCTGGAAAGGTCCCAGCAGATTGGAAAGCTGCTAATGTAACACCTCAATTCAAGAAACAATGTAGGCACAAAGCAGGATTAGGCCAGTTAACCTCACATTGCCATTGGAAAATGCTGGAATATAGATAGGTTAAGTACTTGGGCAAAAATTTGGCAGCTGTATCCACACTGTTAGAAACAATAGGAAAAAAAAACAAACATTATTTAAATGAGGAATGACTGCAGAATGCTCCTCTACAGAGGGATCTGGATGTCCTTGTTAATGACTCATATAAAGTTAGCAGGCAGGTACAACAAGTAACAAAAGAAGAGCACACTCAGTAAAGTATATCCCTCCACTATGCTGTGTTAACTCAAAATTATATACAACTCTTCCTTGATGCCTTTTCCTGTCCAGTTGGCACTCTGTAAGTACAAAGCTAAAAAAAAATCTTTTTATTAGACACTTCCTTCTCACAGAGAATGTTTCAGCCCAATTCACACCCAACAACCTGTTCACATTTTAATAGCCTTGATAATTTCCATTACAGTGGCTGAGACAATCCAACAACCTACTGTGAAAATGCTGCTCATATTTTGATAGGTGTGGCCATTTTCACAGCAGTAGATGGGAGATTTTCCAACATTATAAATCAATCAGCCACATTTTAAGTAAAACGTCCTGCAGCATTCTAAAAGTCAACCTGCTCTGAAAACTCTGCTCAATTTTGATAGCTATGACAACTTAGCTCAGACAATCCACAACATTCTAAAATAATCAACCAGGGTTTTTGAACGGCATGGTGGTACAGTGGTTATCACTGCTGCCTCACAGTGCCAGGGATCCAGGTTCAATTCTGGCCTCAGGTCAATGTCTGTGTGGGGTTTGCACATTCTCCTGTGTCTGTGTAGGTTTTGTCTGGGTGCTTCGGTTTCCTCCCACAGTCCAAAGATGTGTGAGTTAGGTTGATTGGCCATGCTAAATTGACCCTAGTGTCAGGAAGATTAGCCAGGTAAATTTGTGGGGTTGTGGGAATAGGGCCTGGGTGAGTTTGTTGTCAGTACAAACGTGATGGGCTGAACGACCTCCTTCTGCACCACAGGGATTCTATGATTTGATTCTACGATTCTATGAAATGAAACAACACACAGCATTCTAAAGGTTAATTTGTCCTATTTCCCAATGTAAATAATCCTTTGAAAAATTCCAGGATCTGGATTTGGATGCTTATCTTGGCCAAAAATGAATCAGTTTTTTCTTGGACCATATATTCTGTGTACGAGTTTTCCTAAGACCTGTCCTTTTGTTTTTGAGATATGTGGTTGGAAAACTTCACTGACTTTTTAAAATGGTGGGTGGGACATGGATGTGGAAGTCCTATCCCCTTTTCTGAGACCCCATTATTCATAGAGTCATAGCATCATACAGTTCAGAAGAGGCCCTTTGGCCTATTGGGTCTGCACTGACGCACAAGAAACAGTTGATCTCCCACCTAATCCCATTTACCAGCACTGTAGGTGAAAAGGAGCAAGGCATGATCCATACAGATAGAAAACTCAAACTGAGCATGGCCATTCAAACTCAGTGCTGAGTTCAGCCAAGTCCCATTTTGGCTGGTTTAAGGGTCTTAACTGCAGCATGAATCAAATTGATGGAATGGGCATAGACTCTCTTAAAGGGTGTATAACTGCCATGATGCAGTTTTTTTTTAAAGATCATATTCTTTTAATTTAAAGAAAGGCAGCAGCTGTCAGAGAAATGAGACTTTAAAAGAACCCTCTTTTAACCTCCTTTGGTTTACAGGCATAGGTTTGAATATAAAAGTTACACCAGGTCATGTAGATTCAATACAGCCCTTTGTTGACATTTCCCTAGGGCCTATAATTATGAAATTATGAAGGCTTGGCTGATTTTAAAAAAACTTAAGTGATCTCAGTGTGAGCTCTGAGTTCACAGTTTGATTGACATTTTAAAGGGGCTATTAAAGAATTTGGTTTCTTTGATGTGGGATCTGAAATAACCATTTCAAAGGTGAATAAGAGTAGCACGATGGTTGCAGGACAAAGGCAAGAAGTGGGGGGCAGCTTTCAGTACCTTCCCTTTCCCAATGTTGGAGCCTTTGATCAAGACTGAATGCCTGATACTGATAGACCAACCTGCCCCACCCCTCACTCACACACACACACACACACACACATGCAACCCACTCTTGGGAAGCTGCTGGCAAGCACAATGTTGTTTCTGGGCAGACTTTGGAAACGCAGGAGAGCTGTGTGGCTCCCATTTAATTTCTGAGGCAGCCCTGTGTTGGGCTTGGGAATAATTGGTGTCAATTGGCTTATAATGAGCTTAATTGATATGCTGCCACCAGCAGGCAGGATTTCAGCATCAGGCTCCTCCTGCATCTGACATAAAAGGGAATATTTTTCCTGATGCTGGGAATCTGGTGCAAGTACTCCTACCTGATTCCCCTGCCTATCCTGTCATCATATTTGCCCTATTAGGGTCAATTAAATTCCACCCTTGAAGTTTAATTCCTGAGCTGATTTAACAGGCTATAAATTCTCCATTGCACAAATTTTTTTTTACATATACCCAAATCAATGTTAATTTTGTCAGGAAAAGAATTGAATTATTTTTAGCAGGGTTATCTACTTAAATGTTCAAAAATCATTTGGCCCTTACTGACATTGTGGGTAAAGTATATTATCCATGCTAGAATATGACTGGAGTCAAATCTTACAACATGCCTTATAGAAAAAACATAAAAGGAATCAAACTTCAAAGAAAAGCCATTTTCTATTTATCTCAAAATGCCTTAATGAAGATCCACTGCCTCAGGATACTTGGGTATTTTTGTTTCTTTTTTAAATATGCAATGCTTGTATGATCTTGAGGAGTGATTTAAAAAGTATGGTCTGATGTGATGCCACTTTTCCCATTTTTATCCCTCCTTCCTTAAATGTTCTGAACTTTGCTGGTCTGCAGTTAAACCAGCCCTCTGATAATTCCCCCAACCCCATTTTTTTCATGAGTACACCCAAAGCTGCTGATATTAAATCATGGAGAGTTGTAGAGCGAAGCACTTTGCATGTTCCAGCAGGAAGGGTGAAACCATAATCAGGCAGGACAAGGTGAGCCCATTGCACTTGGGATGTGCTGACGCCTGTGATCGTGGTTTGTCCTGGCTAGGGTAGAGTAAAAGATAACATTAAAGTTTAAAGTTTATTTATTAGTCAAAAGTGGGCTTACATTAACACTGCATTGAAGTTGCTGTGAAAATGCTCTAGTTGCCACACTCTGGCGCCTGTTCGGGTACACTGAGGGAGAATTTAGCATGGCCAATGTACATAACCAGCACATCTTTCAGACTGTGGGAGGAAACCGAAGCGCTCAGAACAAACCCACGCAGACACAGGAGAACATGCAAACTCCACACAATGATCCAAATCGGGAATCAAACCTGGGTCCTTGGCGCTGTGAGGCAGCATTGCTAACCACTGTACCGCCGTGCGGCCCCTCAAGTTAACTAATGAGGTTAAACTGAGGCTTTACCTGATGCAATTTTTCAAAGCCAGTTTGGCCTTTTGGCTAAGATGAAGCATTCATCTTGGCTAAGGTGAAGCTAAGATGATTCTTCCCTCTTAGAAAGGATAGCAGAACTAGAGGGCACAGCCTCAAAATAAGGTGGGGGGGGGGGGGTGCAGTTTAGATCAGAGTTGATGAGGAACTTCTTCACTCAAAGGGTGGTGAATCTCTGGAATTCTCTGCCTGTTGAAGCGGTGGAGGCTACCTCACTGAATATATTTAAGTCACGGGTAGATAGGTTTCTGATAGACAAGAGAATTAAGGGTTGTGGGGAGAAAGCGGGAAAGTGGAACTGATCCACTTCAGATCAGCCATGATCTTGTTGAATTGCGGGGCAGGCTCGAAGGGCTAGATGGCCTACTCCTGCTCCTCTTTCTTATGTTCTTATGTTCTTGTTAGGTCAAATCTGGGAGGGGGTGCAGTGCCTCATCCTGTCAGTTTGGATCTTGTTTGATCGAGCCCAAGATGGGATGCAAAGTCTTGTCAGCTTGGATCTGGTGTGCCCCTCATGTGGGGATCATGATTGGACTTAACTTGAATTATTTCTTTTGATTAGAAATAGAGTCTGAAAAGTTCCAATAAAAGAAAAAGGGCAGTTAGATTTGCCTTATCCCAGCACAGCATAGCTGTTGCACCTCCACTGTGATTTAGCTGGTTCTCGTAACTTGGAATGAAACTTGTCACCCCTTGCTCTGTATGACTCAGTAGTGAATGAATATTAATGCCCTTTAAAAAAAAACTTACACAGTTTGATCACATTTCCAGCTACAAATTAGAAATCAGGTTTTATCCCAGTCCAAAGCTGCGCAGGTTAGGTTGATTTGCGATGCTAAATTATCCCAGTGTCAGGGGGATTAGCACGGTAAATACATGGGGTTGTGGGAATAGGGCCTAGGTAGGATTGAGGTTGGTAAAGACTTGATGGGCCAAACAGCCTTCTTCGGTACTGTAGAGATTCTATGGCTAATAGGGGTGTCAGGCAGCTGAATACCTGGTGGTGATATTGTGTGTTCATTTGTCCACCTGAATCAATTTAGACAACCCTCCAGTGAAAAACAATCTCCTACGCCTATTGTGGCACCCCATTTGTGACTTTGTCAGAGAAATGTTCAAAGCACGCCCAATTCTTTAGGCACTAAGAGATTTAAATGGTAATTGTTAAAAAGGAAGTTTGCCAAAAAAGGTATTTCTGTATAGCCTTTGTGATTACCAGGTGTGAAGGATAAAGGGACAGTTATAACTTTTTATTTACACCAATAATTTATTTATACAGCGCCTTATAATTGAAGGAAACATCCCAAGGTTCTCTTCGGGGCATTAAAATGAAATATGGTGCCAAGGCATGTGAGAAGATATTAGCTGTATTAAATATTGTAAGAGTGAAATGTTAAATCTGTTTCTCTCTCTGCTGCTAGACCTGCTGAGTTTATACCGAATGTTCTGTGTTTATTTCAGATTTCCAGCATCTGTATTATTTGCTTTTAACTGATTGAGAAAATGTGAGGTTAGGTGACCAATGGCTCAATCACAGAGGTTTTGATGCATACCTTAAAGGAAGAAAGAGGTAGAAAGTTAGAGAGCTGTAGGGAGGGAACTTCAGAGATTGGGGCCCAGGGACCTGAAGGTCAATAGTAGAGCACTCAAAATCAGAGATGCAAAGGAGACCAGAAACAGATGAGCACAGGCACCTTTATTTTGTGACTATTGGAGATAAAAGAAGGAAGGCCATGGAGGGCCTTGAAAACCAGGATGTGAATCTTAAAATCAAGATGTTAATTGACTGGGAATCAATGTAAGATTACTACCTTATTGACCCCAATCACTGAGACACTGTTTCCCTGCCCTCCCATCAGCACACCTGCTGCAAGTGCTCACTTGCCTTCCCCTCAATGCTAGCAAGCAAACTGCATGGAACTTGCTGGAATGTTCTGCTAAACTGCCTGCAGCTGATCTGCCCTAACGAGGGACAGCTCCATAAAAAACATAAGAATGGACCTACAGGTAGGCATTCCTGCACAAAATGTGTACATGACCAGCACCACTCCACACCCCTGCCCCCCACTCCCTCCAAATTTTCTGAGGATGACCTGAGCAGGCTACTGGATGCAGCAGAGATGAGGCAGGGCATCCTCTTCCCCAGGAGGATGCAGACCCAGGGGGGCTGATGGAAATCCAGCCTGGGAGGAAGTCACCGCCTCAGTCAGTACCAGGGCACTGGGCCCCTGAACTGGGAAGCAGTGCCAGAAAAAAGTCAATGACCTCATCTCTGCAGCAAGGGTGAGTGTTGAACCCCATCTTGTACCTTCCCCCAAATCTCCCCCTGATCCTTCCATCCCCAGCACCTTGCTTGCTCCAAGCTCCTAAATCTCAAGCACCTCCTTCCTATCCCCCGCCCCCCCCAAAGAGCCCCAGTGCGCTTGCCCTTTAAGGGCCACCACCTGATACTCTGCAGGAGTCATGCCATCATTTCTTTCATGGCTCCTTCTGTCTCCACTGGAGACTCTCCATGAGAGGATAAAGACAGTGGATGGTGAGCCAGACCTCCAGGTCCTTACCCACTTTGAGCTGTCAAGGGAAAAGGAGATGTGGGCTGTCAGCGACAGCATGGTCAGGCTGCTATCAAGACGTGAGCACCTGTCATTCCTCCACTCACCTTGAGGCAACTTCTCGGGGACATAAGTTTCAGTGCATGGAGGAAGGTTTAAAGGAGTTGTACAAGGCATGTTTATTTGCACAAAAAGTGTAGTGGGTGCCTGGAACTCACTGCTGGGGAATCTTGCGGACGCAGATAGAATAGTGACCTTTAAAGGGCATCTCTAGGACACAGCAGCACCGTGAGACCCGAGGTCAGTGCTGAGACCCAGCTCAGTGGTGCAAGCCACAAATCAGTGACCCTGCTGAGCAACAGCCCCCCCAACCCCCACACACACTTGCAGAGCTGCCACTGACCCGAGAAAGCAAATGGCTGCAACAAAAGGACACCTATTAGCAGCAGAGAGCTGGCGGACATTATGCACTTACCACCTCACTAACCCTCACTGATGGAGCACCCAAATCGGACGTCTATGGGGCATGTCTGTTTGGCATTGATTCTGGATTGGTGAACACAGTGGTAAAGGGGGAAGTGCTGATAAAGTTAGCGTGCAGCTTATTAATTCAATTCAATTCAATTCAAATGCATTTAAATGGCTGTTGTGCCCGTTTCAGGTGTGGTCCCGATTGCAGCCAATTTGGGCCTTGGTAAAGGGAGGATTGGCAAGGAAGCAAGCGCTCAGTCTCAAACTCATCTCACGCTCAACTTTACCAAGTTTTTGTGCCTGAAAACGGGCACAACCAAATGGTAAAATTGGGCCCATAAAGTCTGAAAGTTCTTATAAACCCATTTTAAACAAATGGTGTTGAGTTCATTTTCAGCGATGACTTTATTTCCCAAATTATGTCATGTTTTCAAACAAAAGTAAATTAAATTGTCATGGTATGGTTTTCAAACAAAAATTTAGAAGAATTTATTATGGAATCATAAAATGATACAGCTTAGAAGGAGGCCATTTGTCCCATTGCATCTGTACTGGTTCTACGAAAGAACCACACAGTTAGCCCCCTCATCCACTCTTTCCTTTTCAGTCCTGTAATTTTTGTTTCCTCTTCAGATTTTGGAAATGAGAATTTGAAAACACTGTTCCAAAAAG
This sequence comes from Carcharhinus amblyrhynchos, assembly GCF_965287045.1. Classification (NCBI taxonomy): domain Eukaryota; kingdom Metazoa; phylum Chordata; class Chondrichthyes; order Carcharhiniformes; family Carcharhinidae; genus Carcharhinus; species Carcharhinus amblyrhynchos. The sequence continues at coordinate 84,946,140 of NC_137327.1, read as the reverse complement.
GAATGCAATGTAGACAAAGGCAAAGCGAAGGTAAGAAAAGAAGGTCATAAATCATTCGAGAGGCCTCAGCTGAAGTACTGTGTTTAGTTCTTTAGGAATAATGCCAAGGACTTGAAGAGGTGCAGAGAAGATTCACTGAGATGGGATCGCGGATGAGGACTTTAGCGGTGAGACAGAGTGAATCCAGGGTTGTTTCCCTTCAAGGTGAGATTGCTAAGAGGCAATTCAATAGAGATCTTCAAATTACAAAAGGCTTTGACAGAGCAGATAGGAAGAAACTGACAGTAGAGTTGGTAACTCATGATTCTTGAGAAAGAAAACAGGGATAAAGGAGGAGAACGTTTTAACTCAGCAAGTTATTATGTCCCGGAATTCACGTTTGAAAGGGTAGTGGAAGCTGATTCAACAGTAACTTTTATAAAGGGAAGTGAATATATTCTAAAGGGAAAAAATTATAGGCCCACATGGAAAAGGTGGGAATAATTGTATTGCTCCATCAAAGTTGCAACTCAGGCACAATGGGCCAAATTGCCACCTTCTGTGAAAGTTTATTTATTTATTAGTCACAAATAGGCTGAACACTGCAATAAAATTACTATGAAAATCTCCTAGTCACCTGTTCAGGTACACTGAGGGAGAATTTAGCAATTCATCTAACCAGCACCTCTTTCAGGCTATGGGAAGAAACCAGAGCACCTGGAGGAAACCCACGGAGATACAATCTAGGGCGGCATGGTAGCACAGCGGTTAGCACTGCTGCCTCTCAGCTCTAGGGACTTGGGTTCGGTTCCCAGCTTGGGGGTTACTGTCTGTGTGGAGTTTGCACATCCTCCCCGTGTCTGCGTGGGTTTCCTCCAGGTGCTTCCGTTTCTTCCCACAGTCCAAAGATATACGGGTTAGGTGAATTGGTCATGCAAACCTGAACAGGCACCAGAGTGTGGTGACTAGGGGGTTTTCACAGTAACTTCATTGCAGTGTCAATGTAAGACTACTTGTGACTAATAAATAAACTTTTACTTTACTGGGAAAATGTGCAGACTCTGCACAGGCAGTGACCCAAGGCTGGAGTTGAACCCGCCTCCCTAATGCTGTGAGGCAGCAGTGCTAACCACTGTACCATTGGGCTATATCATTGTATAGTTCTATTAATAGGACTTGTAATGTTTTTTAACAATGGAATATTGAAGGAAACTAGAGGAAAGGAAAATAGAAGGATGAGATAGGAAAGTGATTGAAAATTCTATTTGAGATGTAGTAAATTGTGTTTGGATGATTTGGAACAAAATAAAAGCAAGTGCCTTTTTTTAAATCTACTAACATCGAGAAGATTCTGTGACCTTGAGTTTTTCACCTGTTCCTGTCAGCTCTGACAGCATGAGTCTGATCTATTGCCTATAGTGCCACAGAGCCACAGTTGAATCTCCTTAACAAGACAGATCTTGGTTAATTATGGATGTGCATTCTGTGAAAGAGTAGTTCGAGGCTTGCATTATTTTAACTACTATAAAGACAGGAAGCAGGTCTTAGCTGGATTGATTTCCCCAAAGCTGCCTGATAAGTTCACTCCTGTGCAGCTTGCTCATATTTGTGCCTTCACTAAGAACATCTTTCTCCTCCTTCAGCACAGTATTTGATTTCACCAGTCCCAGTTCATTTGCTAATGAAATCCCCATTCGGGCCACTGTTGGCTCTAGACTTGACAATTCTAATTCATCATTGTGTGGTCTCCCACACTCCACCCTCTGTGGGATCGTCCAAAACCCTCCTGCTGTGCCTTAACTTGCAGCAAGATCCTTTTGCCAATTACTCCTCTGATCAAGCAATGTCTTAATTTTAAAATACTCATCCTTGAATCGGATCCTGAGCCCACGTTTGTTGTCCGTGAGAATGGCGATATTGGAGATAAACACTCAGACAGTCATTACTTCTTGAGCAGCCCAGTGCTCAAGGGACTGGGCTGGGGAGAATGCTGGGGATGCATAGAAGTGCAGCTTGGGGTCAGGGCTAAGAGTCACTAGGCTGGGGTGTGTGTATATGGATTACTCAGTCAATCCTTGCTGCGAGGGAATGCGCTGGCTGCCATCAGGCATCACTTCCCAGTTCCTCCATGCTGAGTTAGTGCTCAAACAATAACTGAGTGGGTGCCCTTCCTCGATGGAACTACAAACTGGGTGAGAGGGGCAGTACCGGGTGTGGCTATGAGGTCCTGGCGTGCTGCTTCTGGAAAGTAAAAAGTCTGACAACACCAGGTTTAAGTCCAACTTAAACCTGGTGTTGTCAGACTTTTTACTGTGTTTACCCCAGTCCAACGCCGGCATACCCACATCATGACTTCTGGAAAGGCCAGGCTGCAAGAGCAATGTGGGGGTATCAGTGATGGGGAACTATCCTGCCTCATGAGGTAGAGAGAAACCCTCTCAATTGGGGTAAGGCGAATACAGTGAAACCTACAACTGTCACTGGTGTGAGGCCAGAGGGGCTTACTTGTCCACTTCTTGGCGAATTCTGACTCAGTCCAGCAGTGAGAGGGTGTTGATTCCTCCCATGCAAGGCTGCTTAACCACACAGCATTTAAAACCGCAAAGAATGCTCTATAGGGAATTGCTTCAAAACTAATTGCATACCTCTTAGGATTCAGTGTGTCTCATCAAGATAAATGTTGTTGACAGAGCGACTAACTGAGGTCTAACTTGCCAGTTTAATATCCAGAGTTTTGCGCGTTCTGGGGCCAAAGGTTAACTCTTTGCAACACCAAGCCCCAAGAATGTAGATGTATCTTTCAATTCAAGCTTAGCAGTACACAACTTGCACTATGGAGACTCTCCAGGCAAGATACGATAGTGATGGTAGAGCCAATGGTGGGCAGAGTGGGGTGGGGTGGGGGTGTGTGGTTTAATATGGGGGAGGGGCTAATGGGGGATGGGATCCAATGCCACACCCTAGGAATTAGTGGAGTTGAGAGGGGGGCCTGCTGTTACTCTACAGAGATCTGCGAAGAAAGGAGAATGGTCTGTGCTTGGTGAATGGGGGGCGGTGGGGAGATGTCTGTAATCGGTCTGGGCAGTGGGGTGGTTGCAAGGGCTATATCCTGGGTTGGGGCCCCCACAATTGGTGGGGGGGAATACAACAACATGCTGTTTTGTGCAGTCAGGACCATCAGCCTGCACCTGCTTAGGGAGCAGGACCACACATGAAGGTATAACGTCAGAGAGACTGGTTGTCAAGACTATTCTAGAGCTGATGTTTCTACCTTCAGTTGTCTGAGCTGCAGTGATGGAGAAGACTGTCTATCCCAGGGACTGTGGAGCCCCACATACTGTATGAGCTGACACCCCATGGAACTGGAGGAAACCCAATGTCTGCGGCCCTTAAACTTACCGTCACTCTGAACATTTATGCACGTGAGTCGTTCCAGAGCAGCACAGGAGACATATATGGCATCTCCCAGTCTGCCATTCACAAATATATTAGGGAAATGACAGTTGCCCTGTATAGCAGGGCTGAAATGTTGATCAACTTTGACCAGAAGCAGGATGCCAGGGCCATGGGCTCAAAGCGTTTTGTCAGTGAGGCTCAAGATTTGGTCAGAAATTACTCTGGAGCTGTCGATGTGATTACTTCATTTTTCTCACCAGAATCCACACTCTGCCAAATTCTGGTAAGACACCCCTTTGTATTCACAACCTTCATGGTCTTACCTCCTCCAGCCCCACCGTACTCTGACATATGTACTCCTCTAATTCTGGCCTCTTGTCTATTCCCAATTATAATTGCTCAACCATTGGTGGTCTAGTTCATTTGTCTAAGCCCCAAGCTCTGGAATACCCTTCCTCAACCTCTCCCTTTCCACATTTAAGACACTCCTTAAAAAAAAACTCTGACAAATCTTTTTGATCATCTGACCTATAATGTTCTGAAGCACCCTCAGGTGTTTCATTACATGAAAGACACTATATGAATGCACCTTATAACAGAGTCCAAAACCATTTGAAATATTGAATGGTAGGTTTTCTGGCTTCATAAATCAAGTAAGAAGTCTCACAACACCAGGTTAAAGTCCAACAGGTTTATTTGGTGGTAAACACCCCTAGCTTTTAGGGTTTGCCCCTTTGTCAAGTGAGTGGGAGTTCTGATCACAAACAGAGCATATAAAGGCACACAAAATTTATAGAATACTGATTAGAATGCAAGTCTTTACAGCTAATCAAGTCTTAAAGGTGCAAACAATGTGAGTGGAGATAGCATTAAGCATTGGTTAAAGAGATGTGTATTGTCTCCAGACAGGACAGTAAGATGTTGCAAGCCAAGCAAGTCATGGGGGTTACAACTAGTGTGACATGAACCCAAGATCACAGTTAAGGCCGTCCTCGTGTGCGGAACTTGGCTATCAGTTTCTGCTCAGCAACTTTGAGATGTCGTATGTCGTGAAGGCCGCCTTGGAGAACATTTACCCAAAGATCAGAGGCCGAATGCCTGTGACTGCTGAGGTGTTCGCCAACAAGAAGGGAACAGTCTTGCCTGGTGATTGTCGAGTTCATTCATCCGTTTTCATAGATTCTGCATGGTCTCCCCAATGTACCATGCTTTGGGACATCCTTTCCTGCAGCGTATCAGGTAGACAACATTGGCCAAGTTGTAAGAGTATGTGCTGTGTACCTGGTGGATGGTGTTCTCACATGAGATGATGGTATCCATGTTGATGATCTGGCATGTCTTGCAGAGGTTGCTGTGACAGGGTTGTGTGGTATTCTGGTCACTGTTCTCCTGAAGACTGGGTAGTTTGCTGCGGACAATGGTCTGTTTGAGGTTGTGCGATTGTTTGAAGGCAAGAAGTGGGGTTATGGGGATGGCCTCGGCGAGATGTTCATCTTCTTCAATGATATGTTGAAGACTCCGGACAAGATGTCGTAGCTTCTCTGTTCCGGGAAAGTACTGAATGATGGAGGGTACGCTGTCTTCTGAGGAGGTTGGTACGATTTTCTGCTGTGGTGCGTTGGAACTGTCAATCGATGAGGTGGCGCTGTATCCTGTTCTTGTGAAGGCATCTTTCAGCGTCTGGAGGTGTCTATTGCGATCCTCATCTGAGCAGATCCTGTGTATACAGAGGGCTTGTCCGTAGGGGATGGCTTCTTTAATGTGTTGAGGGTGGAAGTTGGAGAAGTGGAGCATCTGAAGTTATCTATGGGCTTGCGGTACAGTAAGGTGCTGAGGTGACTGTCCTTAATGGAGATGCATGTGTCCAAGAATGCAACTGATTCTGGAGAATAGACCTTGATGAGTTTGATGGTGGGATGGAACTTGTTGATGTCATCACGTAATTGTTTCAGTGATTGTTCATCATAAGTCCAAAGGAAGAAAATGTCATTAATGTATCTGGTGTATAGCATCAGTTGAAGGTCCTGTGCAGTGAAGAAGTCTTGTTCGAGCTTGTGCATGAAGATGTTGGCATATTGAGGTGCGAATTTGGTCTCCCATGGCTGTGTGTGTCTGGATGAAGAACTGGTTGCTGAAGATGAAGAAATCGTGGTCCAGGATGAAGCAGATGAGTTGTAAAATTGCATCTGGAAACTGGAAGTTGTTGGCATTGAGTACTGAGGCAGTTGCAGCAATGCCATCGTTGGGGGGAGTGCTAGTGTAGAGTGCCGAGACATCCATTGTGACGAGGAGTACTTCTGGTTCAACTGCTCCATGTGTGCTGAATTTCTGTAGGAAGTCCTCAGTGTCGTGAGAAAAGCTGGGAGTTCTTTGTGCAATGGGTTTCAGGATGCCCTTGACATAGCCGGAGAGGTTCTCGCACAGGGTCCCATTGCCCAATACGATGGGACAGCCGGGTATGTTTACCTTGTGTATCTCTGGGAGGCAGTAGAGATCTCCAATGCAGGGAGTACATGGGATGAGAGCACGGAGGGTGCTCTGAAGGTCCGGATCAAAGGTCTTGATCAGAGTGTTGAGTTGATGAGTATGTTCTTTGGTTGGATCAGCAGGTAACTGTTTGTAGTGTTCCTCGTTGTTCAGTTGTCAGTACACTTTGCAGTAATCTGTTCTGTTCAGTATGACAATGGCCCCTTCTTTGTCTGCTGGTTTGATGACAATGTCGTGGTTGGTCTTGAGTGTGGATGGTGTTGTGTCATGCTTGGGTGATGTTTGGGGCTGTCTTGAGTGCGGTTGATGAATCTGGTATTGACACACCTCCTGATGGCTTGCGTATACATGTCAAGTTGAGGGCAGCGGCCTTCCGGAGGAGTTCAATTGGACTCTTTCCTCATTTAATCAACACAATGGCTGTTTAACTTCCTCATAGCTTTTAGCTGTAATGTTTTTCATTAGTTGCCATCCTACTGTTAATCCACATTGCATTCCAAAGAATTTGAGCCCAATGTTCTGGTGAATTACATGGGTGTAGCTATTTGGGCTGAGGCGGAAAATTAATCAGAACCTCTCTTTGCATAGCTCCGGATCACCTAGTGCTACTTTGATTTCCTGTTGGAAAAGATGCTGCTTATATACTATACTTGTCCAAGAAAGGACAGCTGTGATAGAATAAGCCATCATTCAGAAAAAAACATCACTATGTATTTGCTGTAGTCGCATTGTGGAAAAGTTGGCTGCAAGGAACACTGATGTTTCTGGTTTTGAGTGTTGTTAGGAACCGGAGGAAGGGATAAGGGATTCAAATGGAAGTAGCTCTTCTCTTAGTGTATTTAAGTACAGAGCAAACACCTGCATTAAAAAAAATGCCAAACTCAAATTTCAAATTAAAAGGGAACTCGATCGCTGGGCAGCACTGCAAACCATATGATGATGCTGCAGAATTTAATTCAATGAGCAGAGATAATGACTGGCGCACAAGGGGCAGTGGACATTCTGGCCTTGATGAAGATCCTTCTTGGGATTGCCACTAGGATGGGGAATAGGCAACTTATGTCAAAGTAAGGAACTTACTGTCCCTCTCTAATGCCCTTGTGGCAAAAGGTGCTGCCAGCTGTAAAACAAAGTTGTACAGGTAGAACTGATTTGTGGTCTATATTAAAGTGAGCTGATCTCAGCTTGAGGGAATTACCTTTTGCCTCAGGGCAAGTAAGTAGAAAAATGAACCGAAGCTTCTGTTCCTGAATGCTGTTCCATTACCTCTGCAGGTAAGTTCATGTGTGAATGTTTGGTGAAGACAAGATCAAACATGATTGTGATGTTGAGCTGGCTGCCAACATTCACTGTCTGTACTCATGTATGAAAAGGCCATTTGTGAGAGGTTCAGGAAGGCACACACTGGCCACTGAGCTGTAACAGTCAGGAGAACGTTGGGTGGAAATAACTACTGTCATCTTCAAAAAAACAGTGAAGCTATTCAGGAAATGATGAATTGCAAGGGATTGGTGACCGTTAAAGTAATAGGGCTACTCAGATAGTCTAACTTCTGCACACTGTTAAAATAACAGTGAGATTCAAGCCAGTGATTAACTTAATACAGTTCCTGTTCAAAGTTCCCTATCAGGAAAGTCAACCTTACATTTGCTGAGACACTGGCTAAGCATGTCCAGCATTTTGTGTTCTTCAGATTGCAAATAGTTAGATTTATTGTTAATTCCAAAGCATAAGTGCTGATCCCCCTTGATATTATCTGAAACCCTGCATTGTATTACAATGTGGTAAGCAAACTGTGGTTTAACTTCAGAATACACAATACTATACAACGCAGTTACTTTCCTACGCTGACCCTTATCTCCATTTGCAATGGATAGCTGGAGAACATTCCATTTATTTGTATAAGCTGCTGAAGCAATTACATACCAAAAATAACATTCATGCTTTAGTTACATTGGGCTGCTGTCAACGTTCCCCTGCCAAGCATCTTTTCAGAGGCATGTGGTGGTGAGGGGGGAGTTGGGGGGCAAGTATGAATGTGGGTGAATGCCAACGCTACCACAAGCGTAACAACATATGTGGGAATGTGCTGAAATTGGCAGTCTATCCACCATATTTAACTAATAATTGGGTCAATTGAGCTGGTTAACAGCCTAATTGATTCCAATTATACACCGCTCATGCCATAATATCATTACTATAGGAAGTTAGGCAGGAATGGGCAGGTTACTTTTTAAAAGGGTGGGAAGAAAGAGATACTATGTCACACATCAAGGGGTAGCTTGCCCTACTAGAACCCCTGGAATTCTTCCTTCATACCAAAACCTATCTCACTCACCCAGAGCATCATAGACCATGGGCCCTGGTGCTTCTTCTGTTTCTGGGCCCCATACTTTGCTTCTCCCCACCCTTCTTTAACACTCCCCCTCAATCATACATGACATTTTTTCACTCTCTTGCAAGATTCATCCATCAATTCATCAAACAATCCCAGCTTTCAATAAAATGACAACACCCATTGGCATCTCGTTGCAAATATTATCCATTATGTGCAGCAGAAATTATTGATTTGAAGAAGAGCAGTAACAATATAATGCAGTCTTGGCTCTTGTGCCCCCTATTGGTGACTTCATTGTGCCTATTAAACAAATCAGAGATTTTACTTAAAGCATTGTGCAATATCGCTAATCTGACGGAGAAATAGCCCGTGAGTTATTTATAACACTGTGCAGACAATAACACTGATTTCAGTGATTGCCCCAGCCCTCATTTAACATGTTATGCATATTACACAATTTAGAAATTGTGACGACAAAGTCATATTTGGGGAAAATATATTTTTAATTATGGGTGTTGCTGGCTGCCCAGCATTTATTGCCCATCCCTAGTTGCCCTGAGAGGGCAGTTGAGAGATAACCACATTGCTGTGGCTCTGGAGTCACATGTAGTCCAGATCTGGTAAGGATGGCAGATTTCCTTCCCTAAAGAATATTATTGAACCAGATGGTTTTTCCAACAATCGACAATGGTTTCATGGTCATCAGTGGATTCTTAATTCCAGATATTTTTTATATTGAATTCAAATTCCACTGTCTGCATTGAGGTCAGATTTGAACCCAGGTCCCCAGACCATTAGCCGAGTTTCTGGATTAATAGCCTAGCAATAACACCACTGGGCCTTCAGCTCCCTTGATTCAATATTTGCAAGCCAGAAAAACTCTACAAAATATTTTTCACTCTGTGGGAGCAGAAGACTTTCTTTTGCTTGGGTGTATGATATTATTTGATACTAACATTTAAAGGGGATTGATATAATTCTATTTTATCACGAATCTTGCAGTGTGAAAAAAGTCAAATGACAGCTGAGCAACAAAGTGGAATGATTGAATAACATAGATCTTTTGTGAATGTAGCCCAGTCCATCACGCAAACCAGCCTCCCATCCATTGACTCTGCCTACACTTCCCATTGTCTCAGAAAAGCAGTTAACATAATCAAGGACTGCATGCACCCTGGACACTCTCTCTTCCACCTTCTTCCATCAGGAAATGATAAAGTCTGAGGACACGTACCAACTGCCTCAAGAACAGCTTCTTCCCTACTGCCCCCATCAGAGTTTTGAATGGACCTACCCTGCATTTAAATTGATCTTTCTCTGCACCCTAACTATGACTGTAACATTACATTCTGCACCCTCCTTCCCTTCTCTATGAACAGTATGCTTTGTCTGTACAGCATGCAAGAAACAATGCTTTTCACTGTATAGTAATTCATGTGACAATAATAAATCAAATCAGATCAAATTCACTCTTGGTGAGAAATACGACGGCCCCCAGGTGTCTCTCTGCAACACAATTTTTAAGAGGCTAAAGGACAAAGACTGGTTCACAATTGTATCTGTACTTTCTTAATTTTTTCCCCCAATCAGCAAGTCTGAAGATTCTGCTGTCTGCTGTGTCACATTACAATACATTTGCAGTTTCCACTGTGTAACGTAGCTTTGTCACAATATTTCAATGCCTCAAAAAAACTCAAAGCATCACAATAGAATGGGATAATAGGTAAATTAACAGATTGAAGTCACTGGAAAAGACTCCTGAGAATTATGTGCAGTGTAAAGCAGCTTAGTGATTTGGTATGAGCCCATTATGCACTCCTAGTGATTTCACCCCACAAAGCCCGCTTACAGTAAAAACAGAGCTATTATTCTGCCTTCTTTCACACGATAATTATGGAAGACAAAGGCCATCTAGCCCAGCTCATCTCATCCATTTCCAGATGACACACACATCCATTTGTAATTAAGAGTCAGCCGTTCGACCCTTCTTACCTGCTCCACCATTTGATAGTATTGTCTAAATTATACCAGTGATACAATTCAAAAGTAGTTAGTTGACCATAGAGTGATTTGGGACATCATAAAAGGTGCTATGTAACATGGGTTTGTCTTTCTTTCATTACATCTACATGCTGTAACAATGGTGAATAGTCTAAGCATGTGGCAACACCTTGGTGTCTTTGTTGCTGCTGTATTGCGATAAGTAGGCTAGCCAAACCTACAGGCTTCATGATTCTCCAGAAATGTGTGCTGAAAACAAGACAACAACGAAGTGTGCAATGGAATTTCCTGACGGATCTCTGACCCTCCTTCCATGCCTCTGGGATATCCAGCCAAGCACTCCTCCCTTAGTGAGTGCCTTCCTATCATCCCTCACATCCTCCCCTCATATTATAGCCACATCCCCACATTGCTCTCTCTCAACTTCACCAGGATGAAGCATGTGGAGCTTCAAGAGTTTGTGTCACCTAACCCCTGGATTCCTTCTCCTATCCCCCAAACCTGGCATAGCATTGAAAGGCAGTTGAGTAGATGCTTGTGACCAGCGTCTCCATCCTGGTCACAAACAGGAGAACCTCAAAAATGCCCCCGTTATGACCTTGAAGATATCATCATCACACCTCGCATAGGGGTACGAGTGAGTATTATCTGTTTAATGTTGAAGCTTTCTTGAGCATCGTAGCTTTATGCTTGGGGTCGTCACTTCCAACTCTTTGGTATAAGCCAATTAAATTAAAAGAAATTAACTGAGGGACAAAGTAAATGGGGCAGCCCTTTAAAGGGATACTGCCTTCAAGAGAAACAAAACATTCTGGTCATTTTTATTACTAACTCGTTTATAACTTAATGATTTCTTGCTATGACATTACTGTATTTTTGCTCAGCAAATGTCCCTTTCCTTAAAACCTCAAGTTTCTATTTTGAAATTCAGTTTATTGTTGTGCCAAACCTTGTCTCCATCTAGCCCCAGTGACTGGAGACGAGAACACTGACTCTGAGTCCTGACTTGGTTAATAGGGTAACATGTGTCCAAGAGGTGAAAGTGCTGCTCCATCCCCATACATGAGAGCTAGAATTCTTTTAGTTGTGTTTGCAATCTAGCTAGCGGAAGTTACGCTAAAGAAACAAATGTATTGAAGATAATTGAAAATCACACCATGAGTCTTTAGTAAATGGTTTAAAAATTTTGTGTGAGACTTGGGTTAGGACTTGCCCTAAGCAAACAGGTGCTGCAGAAGGGTACGAGTAGAAACTAGCAAGAGATAATGTTTTTTGAAATCCTTTTCTTTTGGAGCTGCCAACATTTTGATTAGATTTTCATGTGAGGGACTTGAGGTAAATATCCTGCAGCTGTTCGAGAAAGAGTTAGCTGTTTTGATAACTGTAGGTGGATGAATTATCCCACTGGCACAATCAGAATTACACCTTAGAGTTTGGAACGAAAGCTTATTGTTAGGACAGAGTAAAGGGAGTTTTATATAACATTATATGTACTGTAACTGACCTGAATGTTTTCATATCCCAGCACAACAATCCTGCATTTTAATGAGAATAACATTATAGGTGAGAGAGAGAAGTGCTTCAAACTATTAGAATGCAAAATCAAATCTAATTTATATTATTGAGCAGTGCCACAGCTACTAGAAATGGGATGTTAGACAATTAGTGAAACATCTATAGTTACGTTGTGGACCTTCATTAAATCACAACACTGAATGCTGACATTGATTCTCATTTAATAAATGGATTACTCCAGTTTTACATGGAAGTTTACACTCACCTGATGAAGGAAGCAGCGCTCTGAAAGCTCGTGATTCCAAATAAACCTGTCGGACTTTAACTTGGTGCTGTGAGACTTCTTACTGTGTGGGAAACATCAGTTGGCAGTCATTTACTCAAATTGACCAGTTAATGTCCAAGAGAGCAGTCTTGCTGTCCATTTAAGGATGATTGGGATATGACAGGAGGCTCTCTGTTCTGGGAGCAGCAGGAAGATGCCATGACAAGTCAGTGTGAAAGGAGGCGCCCCAGAATCTGGAGGAACACTTTCTTCAACTTTTTCAAGTTTAAAATAAAGACAGCCTTTGCAGACAGGCCACCACTGTTGGATGGAATGGGTGGTGGGGGCACTTTTCCACACAGCAGCCAACAGTTGCTGCTGCACCCATAGAGACAAGAGAGGGGCTATAAAACTGCCTGGGGCATTGGTCCTTCTCAGAGCTGCAGTATCCCCTGCTGTCTGTAGGGACCTGAAGACTGATTGGAAAATCCTGTCCAGCCTCTGACAATAAGCCTGAATACATTTTTAAGTTCAGTTTGGTACCCATCCTTGGGGGTAGGTAGCCCTGCTACCACCCTTCCCAGCAACACCCCCCTGCCCTCCCCTCCCCGGGAAAACGGTCCTGAGGTAGAATGGATTTGCGGAACTGGCATGCTGGCTGGCAGCGCTATTTTCACCTCTTTCCTTCCTCACTCCTCCCAGCAGAAGCTCAAAATCCTGTCCATTGTATCAGCTTGGTGTTCCTTCATCAAAACAAAATCAAAAGCATTGGCGTGGGGATATTGGCAAATCTTCACTCACATAGTTAATGATTAGGCTGATGTCTGGGACACAGTTGTGACATGTAGCTGCTAAATTTCAGCAACAAGAAAGAATGGCATCTTTACACCCCGTTCTGCTGAATCTTTAAAAGCAAACAGTTATAAATAGGGAATATGCTGTCCATCATAATTCTGTATTTTATTAACAAAAACCCAGAACATTAATATTTCATATCAAAGGAAAGTATTTTCTCATGTAACTCCATGGCATTGCTAATGTAAGCCTACTTGTGACAATAACAATAAATAAACTTTGAACTTGTTTTGTGACATGACCAGTCAGGTGCATTTTATTTAAAGCACAGTTGAAGCACAGACTGTGTATTGCTAATGAGCCTTACAATAAGGTTTCACCCTGGCAGTGTTTGAGAAAGCTGATAATGGCTTTTAATGCAGTGAACCAGCATCATCCTTCTTATAGTGCTACAGACAACTCTGAAAATGTACTGCTGTAAAGCAGGGGCTGGCAGGGAGACCAGCTCATTGCTGCCATCTGCAGGCTGGCTGATAAGCAGTGAGTGAATTTGATATTGCTTTAGATTTTCATAGGAACTCTGAAGAGTTTAAGATTGTCAGGATAATACACTTTTGGAAGGTTTGTAGCTTTGGTTGATGTAGGATCTCCGGTCTGGAACTTGAGTTTGAGGCCAAAGATGGTGTGGAGGATATTTACCACAGACAAAGTTAACTGCTGCTATCCTGTGACATTGAAATATTTTCTACTATTTTTGTTTGCATGACCCTAATCCTCCAAAATATTTAAATGTACAGTTCAGCCTTATTTGTTGTTTCCTCTTTTTTGTTAAATAACATAATATTCACTGCAAGCAAAGTTTGTACTGTTTTCTTCTCCACCCCTGGAAACTTGGCAACATTAAGCATATGTGAACCTGGACAGTGAGCGTCGGTAGACTATTGAACACACACGTGCATACAGACACATACACAAATGTACACACACACATACATGCAGGCACACAAGTGTGCATACACACACACATACAAATGTACACAAGTGTATGCACGCACACGCACACATACACATGCACACACAAATGTACATGCACAAATGTGTGCGCACACATATAGGTACATTTGCGTGCACATGCATACACACGTAAAGAACATACAGCACCACATGTACACACAAACATACACACAGCCATACACGCAAACAAATATACACATATACACTCAGTCATGCACACATAAAAATGTATACACATACATCCATGTACACAAACAAACACTCAACTGTGCACACATACACTCAGCCATGCACACATACAAATGTACACACGTACACTCAGCCATGCACACATACAAATGTACACACGTACACTCAGCCATGCACACATACAAATGTTACACATTTCTAATCAGGACTGGCAATGGTGCTTTTCCTTTTCCAATCTTGGGTGCTGAAATGAATTGTTTAGGCCCTATTATCAACCTAGCTGAAATTAGTTACCTCAATGGAGACCAACAATTGAACCTCAGTTCTTAGTTATTGCTGTCAGAATGTGATGACCTATGATCTAAAGGGTCTCAATATTTCTCTCTTACCTCCCACAAACATTAGGCTTTTATACTTAAGCTAGTCATAACTCATTCGCTGTTGCTTAATCTTTTTACCTTTTAAACCTCATCCTGCACGTCAAACTCACCTACTACCCACAATCATCCCAGACAAGGAATACCCAATTATCCCTTTGTTACAAGGAACTACCTTCTTAAACTGCCTGCTTCAATCTTTCCACAATATTTGAGAGTTGACTATCATCCTTTTTCAATGACACTCCTCTGTTGGCCAAATCCATGTAAGAACCCTTTTTTGATTCACAGCTATGTATCTCGATGTTTTTTCACCCTGGTGCTTGCAAGAGCAGCACTTATTGCCCATCACTAATTTTCCTTGAGAAGGTGATAGTAGCCTCCCTCATGAAGCAGAGTCCTTGTGGTGGAGGAACACCCAGGTGGGAGGGAGTTCCAGGATTTTGACCCAATGACATTGAAGAAATGACAATATAATTCCAATTCAGGATGGTGAGTGGCTTGGAGGGAGCGTGGTGTTTCCTTGCATCCGCTTCCCATTTCCTTCTTGGTGGCAGAGGTTGAGGATTTGGAAGGTGCTGTCAAAGGAGGTTTATGGAGTTACTGCAATGCATCTTGTAGATGGTACACACTGCTGCTTCTGTGGGTTGTCGGTGGAAGAAGTGATTGTTTAAAGTGGTGATTGGAGTGTCTATCAAGTGAGCTAGTTTGTCTGGATGGTGTCAAGTTTCCTGAGCGTTGTTGGAGCTGCACTCATTCCATTGACTTTGGCTCATCATTATCTTGGTCCAACTATATCTTTCTCCCCATCTTTAACAACTTTCTTAAAACTAATCTCTTCAACCAAGATTTGGGTTGCCTCACCTAATCTCTACTTTCCTGGATTAACATCTGTTTTCCATATACTCACCCGTGAAGCCCTTTTGAATTTTTTGAGATTGAGAAGTGCTTTATGAATGGAACCTCTTGCTGCTGTTGTTGGATCAAAGCTCGATGGCTTGATGATTCCCATAGGAGATACAACACATTAATCTTCAACTAGCCTTTTTGTTTGTTATCCTATCCAGGTTAGATTATTAGTTTTAAATAAAAATGTTTTCAAATGTCCATGTCCATCCCAAGCTCTGGGGAAATGTGGGAGAGAAGGGGAGATGTGGGAGGGCAGTTTGATGAAATAATTTTATAACTTAACAGTTATATATTATGTTCCAGCTTTAAGTTTGTGTAGTCACCCAGTGCCAATATGGCAAATGGTTTGTTTTTACTCAGGCCCATTTAGAAAAAAAATCAGATTCTTCAGCATTTCTGGAAGATTTAAAACAAAATTGTGATAACTGGGCCAGAGATCTCTCCAAATCATAGAATCCATACAGTGCAGAAGGAGGCCATTCAGCCCATCGAGTCTGCACCAACCACAATCACATCCATTCCCATAACCCCACATATTTACCCTGCTAATCCCTCTGATACTAAGGGGCAATTTAGCTTGGCCAATCCACCTAACCCACATATCTTTGGATTGTGGGAGGAAACCGGAGCAGCTGGAAGGAACCCACACAGACTTGGAGAGAATGTGCAAAGTCCACACAGCAAATGCAGTAAAGGTAGAAATTTCCAAGTGAGTGAAAATATTTTGCACTGCATCAAATTGTTTCCCTAACTGGAGACTCTGCATTAGTGAATATTGAAAAATAAGCCTCAGGAACTTTTCTATTAGACAATTATCCTCAGGATGTATCACACACCCTATTGCACTGTGAAAACCAGTGGATCAGGATTATTCCAAGAATGCACAGACAGCTTCTTGTTACAGAACAATTTTACCATTGCGCATTGACCTGTGAAACATGTTTTAATGGCCTGTCTTGATCAGTGACTGCCTGACTCCCATATACATAGCAGATCTCTGCCTTTGTTCCAATCTGCAGGCATTGTGCTAAATGAAGGAACATTAGTGCCACTGAAGGGATTTCATTTCATTTCTATGGTGAACATGAACAGACTCACCCATATTTCTGCACATTTGATGTTCCAAGTGCATGTTGTTGAGTGCAGGAATCAGGCTGTCTTTGTAGCAAATCCTGCATTTTGAGGTAGTTAAAACTGACTGTTAAAAGAACCAGAAATACTAAAAATGTCCCTCGCTTCATTGCTAACTTGAGTCTTTTCACACTTGTACTTTTGACAAAAAGCTGAGTGGTTGCAGGTTTGAAGGCAGAAGTTTGTAAATTACAGAAAACAAGCTAATATTTATCAATTTCCTCATTCCACTATTTTATTACACAATTATTCAATCAATGTGGAATTGCAACTTAAGTGTTGGTTTATAGTGCACCATCTGGTTTTTTGATGGCTAAGGAGTTTCAATAATCCTGTATAAGGAAAGATTATTAGGCCCAGTAAGCCTCACCCTGTTCCAATTCCATCCCATCTATCTACCTTCCCCACCATATTCTTCAATTCCTTCTTCCATTTGACTCTTGGACCCCCCCCCCCCCCATATCGTTTTTCCTTGAAACATTTTTCAGACAATCCTTTCATAGTGGGAAACTTGACTTACTCGATCTTAACTTTCCAATTTTTAATCTGTGCATCACTTATAATGGAGGAGGTGATGGCCTAGGGGTATTTTCACTATACTACTAATCCAGAAACTCAACTAATGTTCTGGGGACTCAGGTTCAAATCCCACCATAGTAGATGGTGGAAATCAAATTCAATAAAAAATATCTGGAATTATGAATCTACTGATGACCATGAAACCATTGTCGATTGATAGAAAAACCCATCGGGTTCACTAGTGTCCTGTAGGGAAGGAAATCTGCTGTCCTTACCCAGTCTGGCCTACATGAGACTCCAGAGCCACAGCAATGTTGACTCTAAATTGGCCTTGGGCAATTAGGAATGGGCAATAAATGTTGGCCAGTCAACAGCACCAATCTCTCAGGAATGCATAAAAAAGCATTTTGTCACAGTGAACAAAATACCTGAGTTTGTTTCGGCAATCCCCTAGATAATTTTGAAAAGAGTTGAGGTTAACAATCTTCAGTTTGGCCAAGAGACTCCTTCTAACTGAGTGAGCACAGTGCCAGTAGCCAGAGCCATTTCTGGTTTAAATTTCCAGGAGGCTATATCCCTGATTCACCCCCTTGGAATGTGTACTTTAAACATTGTAATTTCCTGATTTCCTTTCAATCTTTCCAAAACTTATATGTTTTTTTCCTTTCCTTGCAAAGGAAAAAATTGCATAGGCAACTGTTTAAGCTACACGTACCATGCAACCGCTTGCTTTCATGCATAGGACTGTTAGATATTCAGTTTTATGAGACTGTTGATCCATTTGATTAGTTTTCTAGAACGCTGTGCTCACCTTCTCAGTACATTGAAATCTGCCTGATGATCAGCTAAGTGTTTAAGTGTTCAGTGGCTTTAGGGCCAAGGTGATGCCTATTGCCCTCTGGTGGAATATCTGCAAAATTTCAATGTTCAGTAAAACTACAATGCCCAGATCTTTCAGTCTCTGGATTGTTGGGGACTGAATATATGACCCAATATGTGCCTTGGAATTCCATGGAAGTCCCAACATATTGACCTCTGTGGGAATTGTCTAGGAAGTTTGTACTTTCAGCAGGCAATTCCCTTGCTTCCCAGGACTCACTGGGAATGTCTACAACTCTGAGTTAAAATCAGAAACTTGGGACAGTTCTGTGGGATTTATCTTAAGTTATCCAGGAAATGTTAGATGAGAAAATCCATGGCAAATTCCTAGGTAACTACAGGACTAACTCCCAACACTCATACTGAGCACCCCCACCCCCCGCAAAACTCCAACTGTCCCTCGACTAATCCCCTGACCCAAGCCTTGCGGCACAGTGGTTAGCATGACTGTCTCACAGCGCCAGAGACATGAGTTTGATTCCCAGCTTGGATCACTGTCTACGTGGTGTCTGCACGTTCTCCCTGTGCCTGCGTGGGTTTCCTCCCACTATTCGAAAGATGTGCTGGTTAGGTGTATTGGCCATGCTAAATTCTCCCTCAGTGAACCCGAACAGGTGCTGGAGTGTGGCGACTAGAGGACTTCCACAGTAACTTAATTGCAGTGTTAATGTGAGCCTACTTGTGACACCAATAAAATAAACTTTTAAAGTTTAACCCAACCCAACTCGATTCCCTCCCCCGACCCTCTGAGTAACCATAAATCCGAGCTAATTTGACTCTGTCACCTACCTGCACGTTCCCCCCAGCCCCCGCCCCCACTCCACACCACCCACTCCCCGGCCAACCACTGACCTGACTAGCACACAAACTGACGCTAAGCCAAATGGCTTTGGGATAAGCCTCCACAATAATCTCGACTGACACCACAATGTGGTACTGAGAGAATAATGTGTACTGTTGTTCTTTGGATTGAATGTTTGCCTGTTCTGGTAGGTTGCAGGATCATGAAAACAAATCCATATAGTTATCATGTTATCACTCTTTAGTGGCTGGGAGCCCATTCCCAAGTGGCTGCAGAAATGTGGCATCACAAATTGTACGGTTCACTTTATGATCGCATTAAAGTTTGATGTTTTCACGATGTTATGATCCAGTTTAAGTGTGAATCTGAGGGTAGACACATTGCCAGATGTTGACAGAGGCACAGTACACAGCAGGTCCACAGCAGATGCCATCTCCCTGGCCCTGCACTCAACGCTGGAATATCTGGATAATAAAGTCACGTATGTCAAACTCCTATTTATTGACTACAGCTCGGCCTTCAACACCATCATTCGCATGAAACTTGTCTCCAAACTCCATGGCCTGGGCTTCGGCTCCTCTGTCTACAACTGGATCCTGAACTTCCTAACCCACAGACTACACTCAGTAAGGATAGGCAACAACACCTCCTCCGCAATCATCCTCAACACCGGTGCCACAACAAGGCTGTATTCTCAGCCCCTTATGATACTCTTTGTACACTATGACTGTGTGGCCATATTCCCCTCCAACTTAATTTTCAGATAGTGGGTTGGATCTCCAACAATGATGAGACAGAGTATAGGAATGAATCTAGTGAACTGGGTATGACAACAATAATCTCTCCCTCAATATTAACAAAATGAAGGAGATTGTCTTCGATTTCGGGAAGTGGTAGAGGAGAACATGCCTCTATCTACATCAATGGGGATAAAGTAGAAATGATCAAAGCTTCATGTTTTTAGGTGTCCCGATCACCTACAATCTGTCCTGGTTGTCCCTCTCCCTCCCCCCTTCATGCTGACACTATAGTTAAGAAATGTCTCTACTTTCTCAGAAGATTAAGGAAATTTGGCATGTCAGCTACGACTCTCACCAACTTTTACAAATGCACCACAGCAAGCATTCTTTCTGGTTGTATCACAGCTTGGTATGGCTCCTGCTCTCCCCAAGACCGCAAGAAACTACAAAAGGTTGTGAATATGCCCAATCCATCATGCACACCAGCCTCCCATCCATTGACTCTGTCTATGCTAGTATAATTAGGGACCACATGCACCCCAGACATACTCTCTTCCATCTTCTTCCGTTGGAACAAAGACACACAAGTCTGAGGTCACATACCAACCGACTCAAGAGCAGTTTCTTCCCTGCTGCCATCAGACTTTTGAATGGACCTATCTCGCATTAAGTTGATCTTTCTCTACACCCTAGCTATAACTGTAACACTACATACTGCATTCTTTCATTTCCTTCTCTATGAATGGTATGCTTTGTTTGTGTAGCACACAAGGAACAATACTTTTCACTGTATACTAATACATGTGACAATAACAAATCAAACCAAATCAAATCAAATTACATGATAGTGACAGACTGTGGAAAGAAAGGTTGACTGACAGGAATGTCTCCCTGGCACAATTTCTCAGAGAACTGTGTGATCATCCACTCCACTGGCTCTTGACCTGAAAGTATTTCTGGCATAATATCTTTCATTAGAGCCTAGAAGAAGCTTTCAAGAGAGTCCTTCCTCAGTGCTCAATGGTCCCTCTACACAATCCATGTGAACACTATAATTGCAGGACATCAGTCCAATGTGGGGGTGTGAGGGCTGGAGGGGTATGAAGAGAGGGAATGGTACAATAGCACATTCTGCTCTTTTATCCGCTAAAACCATTGCTCTTCCCTGTCCTGACAAATAACTCTGGGTAGTCACAGGTGGCGCTGTTTAGAAGACATTGCATTAACTCTGTATGTGTTCCATTGCAGTAGACTTGGACTTGCTGATTTTTTTTTAGTGCCAAACTGCATGTTCTTCAGGTCGCCTGGTTGCTTTGCAAAATTAAATCTCTGTCCATCGCAATTGTGATCAAGCACTTCAGCCCATGCATAATGCATTCCAAATACTGTCCTTCAGTCCTCACAGACAGCAAACCTTGCAGGTCTCTGAGTAGGAGAGAATTTTCTGTCAGTCAGTGTGTCATCATCTTCCTTTCCACACTCACTGCCATGCACCTGCCTGACATCCAACAATGTGCCTGACTGTGAGATGCCGTGTATTAAATCTGTTTCTTCATGCACCAGAGCTCACATTCCACTGTTCACCAGGTATCCATTAATGACATTGTCAGGCTTAGTAAGAGGTCCTTTCAGCAGTAGGCTGGCAGGGCCAGCTACCCAGTCTAAATGTTCCCTTCTTTATCAGACACATGTCCACCTATTGTAAAGCATACATCCTTTAACATAGCTTATCAATATTACAATGTCAAATTGGTAATGGCTGCAAATTAGTACCCACGCCGGCTGTGGGAACAACTCCCATTATAGCCACTAAATCTCACAAAAGGGCCAACATGAGATTTCTACCAGTGAGATATCAGTGCAAGGAATGGTAGAGGGGCTTCCTCCTCTTTAGCAGTTTGTGTGATAGCATATTTATTTTAGCAACAGGAGGTTAAATGCTGTTCCCTTCCATGTTCGCTTCTAACTGTTAGGGTGCTGGGCCTGAACAAGACCAGAATTCGGATCCCGGACTAGACCACAACAAAATTTTTTCTATTTTGGCATAAAGGTGAGGATAAGATGCTTCACTCCAGGAGTAATTCCACTAACAAACTCGAGATCTTTTACAGAAAACAAAATTTATTTAATAACACAGTTTCAATATAACTGTAACAAATGAAGTAGCTTAACTATTTATGACATTAACCTATCTGAAAGATGTGCTGGTTAGGTGCATTGACCCGAACAGGCTCCAGAATGTGGCAACCAGGGCAATTTCACAGTAACTTCATTTCAGAGTTAATATAAGCCTTACTTGTGACTAATAAATAAACTTTAACTTTGCTTATTCAATAGCAGTTGAATAATATTTAAAATGAAATGAAAATAACTTTAATTTATAACTTATCATTATTTTGGTTCCAAACAAGCAACATTCCTCTTGCAGGTTTAAATACCACTTCAATTACAGCTAGCATTCATAAATATATGGGCTATAATGAATGCAGACAGTCTTGAAGTTTTCAAAGAGAAAATAGGTTTCAGAGCAGCTTATGAAAACTCTTGCTTCAAGCAATTTCCAGCAAGAACTGCAACTCCAAAATGCAAAAGCCTTTTGGGGGGGCTTTCTGCTGCTGACTCAGTTCTACACAATAACCATATCATCACATAACCCTGCCAATCACTCTTAACAGAAAGCCCTGGGGAATGCCAAGGGCTTTCAGAATTTTATCTCCCATGTTATTAAAATTTACCTTTATACAGATTTACACTCACACCAGTATTGTGTACAAATCAGTACCTGAAGCAATGCAAGTGAGGTAGCTTGAAAAAATGAGGTGTGAACAATACATTTAAGCCAAATTGGGTGCACACGCACCAAGATGAGACTCAACCTTTAGAACGTCACTCAATTGGGTGTGAACCTAGGCTGTTAGCGTTTCTAAGAACATGATGCAATTATTTAAGAAAAAGACAAAGGATAACCCAGGAAATTACAGAATGTCAGCTTGACATCAACAGTAGGAAAACTGATGGAGGCTGTTAGAGGAATTTAGGATAACCTGGCACTAAAAGACTAATAGATTATAAAATTTAGGAATGACTATAGTACAGAAAAAGTATGATATACTTGGAATTATAAAGCTACAGATGCTTGGAAACACATATAACCACTGTAGAGATTTTTAAATATGTATTTTTGAAAGAATTCTGCACATCTTGGCCAAATACAGACTGCTTCAAGGCATAATAGGATGAAATCTAAGTGGGATGAACCACATTCTTTAAGAACAATACAGCCACAGAGAATAGTTTTTATCAGTATCGTTCCCAGACAATAAATGAATAGGACAATTTATTTTCTACTGATAAGGGATGCTTAGCAGACAATGAGAATGGCAACTCTTGAACTCAATGGGGAGACAATGAGAAAGTTACCTTTGAACTCTATTACATACTAGAAGTTAGTATGAGACAAAAGGGTGGAAGCATCTGGATTCTATGGACCAATGAATTCTCATTTGCTAGAGAGTAGGATGTAATAGGCCAAGGCAAATAATCCGTATTAACATGATTGGTCTATCCTATTAAGATGGATAGAGTAGATGGGCAGACGATTTCTCAAAAATTATAAATACATAATGTCTTGATAATTTAACTGGAGTGACTTGAGCTTTCTTAGATTGCTTTCCCACACATGGTGAGAACCACGCCTGAGCCAACAAAATATATCTTCAACCAGAACCTGTGTCCTGTGAGTTCATTGAATTTGTTGAGTTGTTTTCATAAAGAGAAACCTACTGCATGAAACCAGCATAAGATATAGCTCTCTGAAATACTCCTACAGAGGCCATAATATGGGATAAGTTAAGTATACACTTAGAGAAAAATAAGCTAATATTAGTCAGGCTTTGTCAAGGGCAGGCCATGTCTGACATATTTAACTGAGTTCTTTGACGAGGTGACATAGGTAGTGGATGAGGGTACTGTCACGGATGTTGTATATTTGGACTTTCAACAAGTGTTTGATACTGTGCCACATGACAAGGTTGGTTAGCAAATTAGAAATGTGTGGGATTAATGGGTCCTTGGCAGCATGGATTAAAAGTTGGCTAAGAGATATGAAACAGAGGGCAGGTATGGATGGGCATTTCTCAGAGATGAGTTGGAAGTTGAAAGTGTTCCCCAGGCATCAGTGGCGAAACCTGTGGTTTTTTTTATTTATATAAATGATTTAGAGATGTGTGTTGAGGGCAAATTCTCTAAATTTGCAGATGATACAAAACTAGGGAGAATTATAACGATGTAAGTGTGAGGTTATCCACTTTGGCAGGAATAATAGTAGGAGGGATTATTATTTAAAGGGTGAAAAGCTGCAGCATGCTACGGTGCAGAGGGACCTGGGGGTCCTTGTGCATGAGTTGCAAAAACCCAGTCTGCAGGTGCAGCAGGTGATCAAGAAGGCGAACGGGATGCTGGCCTTTATAGCGAGGGGGATAGAATATAAAAGCAGGGAGGTCTTGCTGCAACTGTACAGGGCACTGCTGAGGCCGCAGCTGGAGTACTGTGTGCAGTTTTGGTCGCCGCACTTGCGTAAGGATATTTTGGCCTTGGAGGTAGTGCAGAGGAGGTTCACTAGGCTGATACTGGAGATGAGGGGGTTAGACTATGAAGAGAGACTAAATAGACTGGGTCTGTACTCGTTGGAGTTTAGAAGGATGAGGGGGGATCTTAAAGAGACGTATAAGATAATGAAAGGGATGGATAGGGTAGAGGTAGAGAGATTCTTCCTGCTCAGAAAGGACAGCAGGACTAGAGGGCACAGCCTCAAGATAAGGGGGGGGGGGGGCAGTTTAGAATGGAGTTGAGGAGGAACTTCTTCACTCAAAGGGTGGTGAATCTTTGGAATTCTCTGCCTGTCGAAGTGGTGGAGGCTACCTCGCTAAATATATTTAAGTCACGGGTAGATAGGTTTTTGACAGACAAGGGAATTAAGAGTTATGGGGAGAAAGTGGGAAAGTGGAACTGATCCACTTCAGATCAGCCATGATCTTATTGAATGGCGGGGCAGGCTCGAAGGGCTAGATGGCCTACTCCTGCTCCTATTTCTTATGTTCTTATGACACAGAATGACTTCAGAGGGATGTTGGCAATTTGGCAAATGTGCAGACACCTGGCAGATGAATTTTAATGCTGCAAAATGTAAGATAATGCATTTTGGTAGAAGAAACATGGAGAGACAATACAGGCTCAATGGTACAACTTTGAGGGGTGTAAGGAGCAGAGGACCTTGGGGTTCAAGTTCATAATTGAACCCCAAGGACTGGCAGGATGAAACAGTTGTTAAGAAGGTTTTTAGGATCCTTGGGTTTCTAAATAGAAGCTTAGGTATAAAAGCAAGGAAGAGCTGCTACAGCTCTACAAATCATTGGTCAGACCACATTTGGAGCATTGTGTTCAGTTCTGGGCACTTTATTTAACATAGGATGTCAAAGCTCCAGAGAGAGTCCAAAGCAGATGTACTGGAGTGATACCAGAAATGAGGAATTTTAGATGCAATGAAAGATGAAAGAAATTGGGCTTCTTCTCCTTGGAGCAGAGAAGAGGTAACCTTTTTGAGGTGTTCAAGGTTATGAACAATTCTGACTGGATAAGAAAGTACATTCTGTTTCTACTAGTTGATATGTGAGTGACTCGGGAGGCATTGGGGGGTGGGTCACAATTTCAAGATGATCAGCAAGGGAGCTAAGAGTGAGAAGAAATCTCTTTACTCAGAGAGTTGTTGGGATTAGGAATGCACTGCTTGGAAGAGGCAGATTCTATAGGAGGTTTCAAAAGAGAGCTGGATACATTTGATTTGAATGGATTTATTATTGTCACATGAATTGGGAAAGAGTGAAAATAATTGTTTTCTTGCACACTATATAGACAAAACATACCATCTGTCGAGTACGTAGGGGAGAAGGAAAGGAGAAGGTACAGAATATAATGTTACAGTCACAGCTAGGGTATAGAGAAAGATCAACCTAATACAAGGTAGATCTATTCAAAAGTTAGCAGGGAAGAAGCTGTTCTTGAGTCAGTTGGTACATGATCTTAAACTTTTGTATCTCTTTCCCGATGGAAGAAGATGGAAGACAGCATGTCTGGGTGCATGGGGTCCTTGATTATGCTGGCTGTTTTTCCGAGGCAGTGGGAAGTGTAGACGGAGTCAATGAAAGGGAGGCTGGGTTGAGTTGTAGTTTTTTGCGTCTTAGTCAGAGCAGGAGCCATTCCCAGATGTGATAAATCTGGAAGCGATGCTGTCTCTGGTGCACCTGTAAAATTTGGTGAGAGTTGTAGCGAACGTGCTAAATTTCCTAGCCTCCTGAGAAAGTAGAAGCATCGGTGAGTTTTTAGTGTCGGCGTGGAGAGGCCAGGACAGGTTGTTGACGATCTGAACACTGAGAAATTTGAAGCTTTCGACCATTTCCATTTCTTACCATCGGTGTAGACAGGGGCATGTTCTCCACTATGTTTCCTGAAATCGATGATTATCTGCTTAATTTTACTGACATTGAGGGAGAGATTATTGTCATTGCACCAGTTCACCAGGTTCTCTTTCTCCATCCTGCATTCTGTCTCCTCATTGTTTGAAATCTGACTAACTATGGTGGTGTCATCAGCAACCTTGAAAACAGAGTTGCAGTGGAATTTGGCCACAGAATTATAAGCATATTGGGAGTATATTAAGGGGCTAATGACACAGCTTTGCAGAACACCAGTGTTGAGAATAATCGTAGAGGAGGTGTAATTACCTTTGCTTACTGATTGCAGTCTGTGGGTTAGGAAGTCTAGGATCCAGTCATTGAGGGAGGAGCCAGGCACTAGGCCATGGAGTTTGGAGATGAGTTTTGCTGGGATAATGGTATTGAAGACTGAGCTGTTGTCAATAAATGAAAGTCTGACATATTTGAGAGTGATTGATTTTGAGGGCTACACAGATAGGGCTGAAGAATGGGACAACTGAGTAGCTCTTTTGGGAGCTGGTGAAAACATAATGGCTGAAAAGCCTCCTTCTGTGGTGTAAATTTCTATCATTCAATGAGAAGTTGTGGCCATGTAGCTGAATTCAATCCTGAACTCATTCAATGTCCACACATGCACAGTTTCAAGGAGGATAAAGATCAGTGAAGGAAAGATTGCCTAATTTGCCTCTCCCTAACTCAGGAACAGCAGAACTGCCAACTGAGATGTCCAAATTCAGTGTGAACTGAGGACAGGAGCTAGACATAGTGACTAGAATTCTACTGCCCTACCTCCTACGGAATCAGAGCAGGCAAGGGGCAGACAACGGAGATTTTTGTTGACCTCGGGTGGAATTTTCTAGTCTTGCTCGAGCAAGACCATAAAATCCTGCCCAGAGCCTTTGCTGATGGAGTCATGAAGGAAGTGCAGAAGTTGGTTTTTCATTCACGTTTGTTGAATCAATAAAATATACATTATGCAAAAGAAACAATGCATTTTATATGCACAGGCTGTAAATTATAAATTAATGTACATAATTTACTGTCTACCAGCTGGCCAGAATCTCAAACAATTTTAATTTAGTAAAGGGAGCCTCAGAATACTTCTCATGGGATTTACTTAAATTAGATTATCCACTTCACAAGACATCACATCAGGTGTGAGAGCAGCATGACAGCTGAGTGTAATGGCCAATGGCTTTATAAATCTTCCCAGGAAACTTCAGTTAATAAAATGGATTGGTAAGAAATGTGGCTGTTTTCTTTACTTCTGGGTTGAAACTGTGCCGAAAAGTGTTAGTAAAAGACCTAGCAATGCAATTAATTTCTCTGCTTTGTAATGAAGCCCGAAATGCATCAGTCACTATGAAACATGCTCGTTAATATGGAATTATTACATTTGGCACAATGCTAGTTTGTGGTAAGATGTAATAAATAAGGTCACAGGAAAGCCTGGAGTAAAATCGGACTACTCAGCTGATTTATTATACCTGCTCCTTCAACCATGTCTTTGGCATTATCCCATTGCACTCCTGACTGACCTCCCACATTCTATCCTCTGTAAACTTGAGGTCATCCAAAACTCTGCTGTCCATGCCTTAATTCACAGTAAGTCCCATTCCCCTAATACCCTTGTACTTGCCGTTCTAGTAACATTTTGAATTTTAAAATGCCCATCCTTGTCTTCAGGTCCCTCCAGGGGCACAGTGGCACAGTGATTAGTACTGCTGCCTCACAGCACCAGGGACCCAGATTCTGTTCCGGCCTCGGGTCACTGTCTGTGTGGAGTCTGCACATTCTCCTTGCATCCACGTGGGTTTTCTTCGAGTGCTCTGGTTTCTTCCCACATTCCAAAGTGTGTGGGTTGGATTGAATGGCCATGCTAAATTGCCCCTTAGTGTCAGGAGGACCAGCAGGGAAACCAGAGCACCTGGAGGAAACCCACACGGATGCAGGGAGAATGTGCAAACTCCGCACAGACAGTGATCTGAGGATGGAATTGAACCTGGGTCCCTCGTGCTGTCAGGCAGCAGTGCTAACCACTGTGCCACCGAGCTGCCTGGAGGAACCTGAAGACAAGGATGGGTATTTTAAAATTCAAAATGTTGCTAGACCAGGAGCCAGCTGGTCAACTAGTACAAGGGTAATAGGGAAACGGGACTTATTGTGAGTTAAGAGATGGGCAGCAGAGTTTTGGATGACTTCAAGTTTACAGAGGATAGAATGTGGGAGGTTAGTCAGGAGTGCAATGGAATAGTGCCAAATATGTGAGATTATAGGGATAGGATCTGGTGGGATAGCTGCCTGTGCAGGCTCAATGGGCCAAATGCAAATGAAGATTTTATGGTTCCATGTCCTTACCACCTCCTATCTCTGTAATCTCCTCCAGCCTCACAACATTCTATGGTATTGCCTCTAATTTTGGCCTCTTATGCATTCATAATCATTATTATTCCACCATTGGTGACCACACCTTCAACTGCCTGGGCCTCAAGCTCTGAAATTCCTTCTTTTCCTCCTCTGCATCTTACTTTTCTCCTTTAAGATATTTCCTAAAATTTACCTCATTGACTTCTTCGAAAGTGGGGAAGAATCTGGACTTGAAATGTGAACTGTTTCACCCTCCACAGATGCTGCCAGACCTGCTGAGTATTTCTGGCACTTTCTATTCTTGTTTCAGGTTTCCAATATCCTTGGTATTTTGCTCTTATTTAAGCCTGAAATTCTGGTGTATTACATCAGTAAACACTACATGTACAAATTCAATGGATGTTTTGTTTTCCCATGATAATGAAATGATAGGCAGAACATTTTCAGATTAAAAGGCCTCTGGACTAATAGCAGTCTTGTCTAACAACAAGAGAGGAACGAACTGTGATTGGCTGAGAAGTGTTTTCAATTCCTTGAATTTTTGTATTTAGAAAAGCAAACTTTAAAATCCAGCAAGCTGCCATTAACTTCCACAGGACCATTCAATTTTATAAATAAATCTACTCACCTTAGCAAAGTAAGTGCTGTGGCTGATCTTAGCCAATAGAAGCTTCATGCATTCATCTGACATTCCTTTCCCATTTTAGTGCTGGAATTTGCCCATTTATTTTAAATGGGTTAAGGCGTCCACTAAAATAACACACAGAGGAATGTCACATGAACATATAAGCTTTCATCCATTCACATCAACAACAAAAATTCCTGAATTTATCTCTCAATTTATCTTCAGAAAATAACAATTGCTTCTTGAAACCATTCATACTATACAACAGATCAATAGCCTGCCTGGTAACAATTTTACTTGAGCCACAACTTTCTGACTTTGACTTTCGTTCTTACTCCAAATTTTCCATTTTTAAACACATATCCTTCTGTATTTACCAAGGAAAATATTTAATACTTTACATTTGTAACGGTCAAACAACCCAACCCAGCACTGTCATTAAGTTTGTATCAAGATTAAGCATCACAGACTTGCGGATGTCTACTGCAGACATGAATTAAAACATTTCTATGCCTTTATCAGCTAATAAAGATTGCAGTTTGCAACACACCCAAAGCATAGTGAAAAAGAAAGGGTCACCAAGTTGCTCAGTAAACAGAGCTGGGTTGCTGACTACAGGCAGATTTTTTAATGTAGCCACAAAGGAATATGATTGCCAAGGACCTAAAAAAGGAAATTGTAGCACTGTTTAGCTTGAGTTTTATTCTCGTACACAGTCAGTTTTCATTACAAGTTCAAGCATTACATTATATCCTTTACTGTCACCAAAGAATTGTATACATAATTTTTTTTGTGAGACTTATTCTATTTAAATACTGGGCAGAATTTTGCCAAAACATGACTAAGGGCACAATTTTCAGGTACTGTTCACATCACGTTCCTGCTGCAGCGAGGTCTGAGAATTTGGTGCCCAGGCAAATCTCCACTCACTGTAATACGATGGGAAAATCCTGCTGGTGTAAACGGCTGTAACATTCTGGACTAAGTATCATAAGGGTGAGAAATCCAGAGCAATCTGTGACTGTCTGTTTGGTATATACCAAACCACAATTGCCCCACACTTAGTGCACTGAACAAACCTCCATGTAAATCATGCCGGTTTGGAGTCCCCAGGAGCGTGACTCGCTTGAACTAGCTGCAACTGTGCACTGATAACAAGGGGAAATTGCACTCAAACACTCCCGCGGCACTTAAAGCCAGCCACACTAGGAAGATGGCAGTGTGCAGAGCAGTGCCACACTTTACAGAGGCAGAACTCGGAAGGCTTCTGGATGCAGTGGAGGAGGGCAGAATTTGTAGCTATGAGTGGCAGGGTCCAGGGCATTGCTGAATCTCTGAGGACCGTAGTTCAGGGCTTTGGGGGCATACTCAAGACACAGCAGCCAATTGCAGAGGGGCACCAGAGCTTGGTCCAGACTTAGAGGGCCATCACTGAGGGCTTGCACACCATGGTGCAGACAATATTGGAACTCCAGGACTGGCAGCACCAGGTGACACAGAAGCATCTGGAGTCCACTCCAGCTACCTCTGCTAGCACTTATGGCTCAACCCCAACATTCATGGTTACTCCAGGAGGGGGAAGGAAAGAGGGATTATCTGTAAGATTATCCATCCCGGCCTCTCAATCCCTCCCAGCAGCATGTGTCCTCACGATTTTGGAAGCTGATAAACCTACACCATCCCCGTTGCCATGCGCCATCTCAGTTGGCTGCCAACCATGACCACATCATTGCCTCAGCAGCAATGGGCACTGTCAATGCCCTCTCATGGTTGTCAATGGCCTCCCACGTGGCTGCATCCTCCCTTCACATGATATGGCATGATGATTTCTGCACTGCCAATGCAGTTGTGTGGTCACAGATGTGAGTTGCAAAGCTGCCCCTCCAGATGGCCAGTCCTCCCAGATATGGACCCCCGGTACCAGAGGCTATTGGTGGCGGCATGTGACAGACTGGGCTCAGTGCTGACACTCATGTAGGGCATAAGGGTGTTTGTGAGAATTGAGGAATCCTTGCAGTGTAAACTCGTGTGCACCCATCTGGAGGTATGGTGTAAACTAGCTTCCAGACATGATGTGCAGTTCAGAAAGGCACCCTCCTAACCTTTGTGTGATGGGTGCCAATTGTAGGGAGCCCTGCAGATTTCATGCAGTGTGTGCAGAGCTGTGTTAACACCTATCAAACTCTCTTAATAGGGGGAACAACTGCCAAACCTGGTGCTTGTAACTGTTAGTAAGGCCTAAGATGGAATGTCAATTGTCAGCCACAAAGCCTGTCTAACTCCTCAAAGTTCTTTCAGTGGGCAGGGAGAATACTCACCAGAATAGCCCCAACCCAGTGGTGACTCGTGACCTAAGGACCTCCCGCCCAGCCTGAGGAACCCCCTGCCCCCCCCCAAAAACCTGTACACTTGTAGGTTCTTCAGGCATCATACATAATGGCAGCAGCAGACTCGCCCCTTTTGCATGCTGGGTGTTGATGCTAGGCAGCACTCACCTCCCCACTTGCCCTCACAATCATGGCACCTGGATCACACTTCAAGGGACCAATAGTGGTGTGCACCCATGAGACATCCCGCTGGAGAGGTAGGAACAGTCCAGAAGGAGGGGGTAGTGGATCATGTGCCAAACTCGCTAATAAGATAAAAATCCAGCCGAATCATGCTAATCAGCCTCACACCCTTTCTGGACTCAATCTGGTTTGTGCCCGCAAAGGGGACCAGGAAAACTGGCACCAGACTCAAAAGCTGTCTTTAGGCCTACACGCAACTTCCCCGGATCTGTGCGATTTGCGCCAGGAACGGCACAGCCGGACAGTTGCGGCCACTCTCTACGTTTCTCATGGATATGTAGTGAAGTAGTAAAGTGTAACTCAAATATTGTTGATGCCCAGGCTTGATCATCAAGAGATTTATTTTGGAAAGAAATGACTTGCAACTTTATTTTTTTGGCACAGCTGCATTACTAGCAGCCTTTTGTCTGCATGAATGCAAACATCATTAATTCAATGAAAAGCATTTGAATGTGGAGTGTAAATCAGGGTGAGCCATTCTACCCACCAACCTGATGGAGTTGGCAGGAATCCCAAGCCATTTCTGTGGTCCATCCTCTAAAATAGTTGACAAACTGCCAGCACTAATCATTCTCCCTGTAGAGAATCTGGCAAATGGGAAGGCAGGAAATCCAGCAGGGTAGCTGCTACTAAAAGGCAGTCTGCAGCCCCTTCTTGGGGAGATTCACTTTTCAATACTGGTTATTGATTATCTGAAGAAGCGTTCACCATGACTTCATCAAGCCCCTCAGATTCACTGCTGAAATCATGGAGGTGTGCACAGAGCAAATGATCATTGTGACCCTCTTTTTCCTTGATTGATGCTCAGACGACTGAAGCAAAAGCAATGGCGGGACGTGTTAGAGCAAATCAACGCCACCAGTTATGCTCCCAAGAAAAGAATGACCTCATCAAATTTATCAAACTACAGCTTGCCTCTTTCATTATTTCCACAGTCCTGCATCACCTTATTTTAGCCCCAGAAATATCAACCCTTCTCTTTGTTTTCCTCGTCTCTCCCTTAATCACAATAAGATATGTAATGCACCTTCCAATGGGTCGAAACTCCAAGTACCAAAATGGAATCCTCTGTAATAAACATTAAATGAACCACCCAGCTCAAGCAAAAATATACTGGAATTGCTTGGCTTGAAAAGACAGGAACAGACATAACAGGCTACAAGACAAAGGCATGTAAAATTGCCAGATCCAACGCACCCCTTTCTGATGAGCTCAATGCATACTACGCCCGTTTTGAACAAGAAGTCAGTGAAAGTATGTTCTCCACCTGGAAGCCCTACATGAACCTGCATCTGGGGTCACTATTGCACTTGTCAGAGCAGCTTTCTCGAAGGTCAACCCATGGAAAGAGTACACAGATCCTGTGCGGTTCAGCTGGCATTCACAGACATCTTCAACCTCTCTTTGCAACAACCTGAGGACCATATCTGCTTCAAGAAGACAACCATCATCCCAGTACCTAAGAAAAACCAAGCAGCGTGCCTTAATGACTATTGGCTGGTGACTCTGACATCCATCATTATGAAGTGCTTCGAAAGGCTAGTCATGGCACAAATTAATTCCAGCCTCCCAGACTACCTGGATCCACTACAGTTTGCCTATCGCCACAACAGGTTAACAGCAGATGCCAACTCTCTGGCCCTACATTCAACCCTGGAACACCGAGGTAACAAGGACAACTATGTCAGACTCCTATTTATTGATTACAGCTCAGCCTTCAACATCATTATTCCCACAAAACTCATCTCCAAACTCTGTGGCCTGGGCCTCAGCACTTCCCTCCGCGACTGGATCCTGAACTGCCTAACTCACAGGCCACAATCAGTAAGGATAGGCAACAACACCTTCTCCCCTATGATCCTCAACACCAGTGCCCCCACAAAGCCCCCTTGTACATCAATGACTATGTGGCCAAATTCCCCTCCAGTATGATTTTCATGTTTGCTGACGACATCACTGTAGTGGGTCAGGTCTCAAACAATGATGAGACAGAGAATCTGGTGAACTGGTGTGGCAACAATAGTCTCTCCCTCAATGTCAGCAAGATGAAGGAGATAGTCATTGACTTCAGCAAGCGTAAAGGAGAACATGCCCCTTTCTACATCAATGGGGATGAAGTGGGAAGGGTCAAAAGCTTCAGGTTTTTAGGTGTCCAGATCAACAACAACTTGTCCTGATCTCCCCATGTTGACACTATAGTTAAGAAAGCTTACCAATGTCTCCACTTTCTCAGAAGACTAAGGAAATTTGGCAAGTCAGCTACGACTGTCACCAATGTTTACAGATATACCATAGAAAGCATTCTTTCTGATTGTATCACTGCTTGGTATGGCTCCTGCTCTGCCCAAGACCACAAGGAACTACAAAAGGTTGTGAATGTAGCCCAATCGATCATGCAAACCAGTCTCCCATCCATTAACTCTGTCCACACTTCCCGCTGCCTCAGCAAAACAGTTAGCATAATTAAGGACCCCATGCACCCTGGACATTCTCTCTTCCACCTTCTTCCGTCGGGAAAATGATACAAAAGTCTGAGTCACATACCAACTGACTCAAGAACAGCTTCTTTCCTTCTGCTGTTGGACTTTTGAATGGACCTACCGTGCATTAAGTTGATCTTTCTCTACACCCTAGCTATGACTGTAATACTATGTTCTGCACTCTCTCGTTTCCTTCTCTATGAATGGTATGCTTTGTCTGTATAGCATGCACCAAACAATACTTTTCACAGGTATGTTAATGCATATGACAATAATAAATCAAATCAAATCAAATGAAGAGAACTGTATTTTCTATTGCCGATTAACCTTAAAACACCCTTGCAAATACAAAAACTAAACAAAGAACAGACAGTGCCTTGAACATTGAACTTAATCACATACAATGATTTTGTTTGTGTACATTTATATTTACAATGGGTTGTTCTTTCTATTATTGTACTTATGGTATGGTCTCATTTTACTACTCTTAAACTAACCCTTCGGCTAAGTTGAGGCAACATCAAGGGTCCATTGATGCCATCACAAATGTTAATCACCTTTTGTGTGAAAAGTTCCTTAATATCAGTTCCAAATTTATATTTTACTAGTTTGAACTTTTGGATTTTTGCTGTCATAATTTATTTTAAAGTAATTTTCAGGATTCCCTCTTCTACACAGTTTACTATCTAATACAATGACTCAGTGGTTAGCACTGCTGCCTCACAGCACCAGGGACTCAGATTTTATTCCCAGCTTGGGTCAGTGTCTGTGTGGAGGTTGCATGCTCTCCTCATGTCTGCTTGGGTTTCCTCTGGGTGATCCGGTTTCCTCCCACAATCTGAAAGACACGCTGGTTAGATGCATTGACCTGAAAAGGCACTGGACTGTTGCAAGTAGGGATTTTCACAGTAACTTTATTGCAATGTTAATGGAAGCCTTCCTCTTGATACTAATAAATAAAAACTTAAATAATTTACTTGCGATGTTGATATATAAGTCAGTTTCTTAGCACATTAGGAAATGTATTTAAAAGCTTATAAAATGTGAACATTAATGTCTTCATGCCTAATAATATCTTAACATGAAAACCACTTTGAAGGGTCACAAACAAGTGCAAATACATGAAACTCCCAATGCTGAATAAATTGTTCTTGGGGCAAGGTCAGTTTTTTAGGGGCAGCTAGTTTCTAATGTGAACTAATGCACAAGGCTTGAAGGGCCAAATGGCCTTCTCCTGCTCCTATCTTCTACAAGATCGGAGAAAATCAATTTGCAAATGGACTTAATTCCTCAATCTTTTGCACTGGTTTGGCCAATTTAAGGTGAATTATACTGAAAAGGTCAGTGTAGCGTAATGAAAGCTCCGAGCCAAGGAAAGTCTTGCCATATTGATAATTAGATTTAGGGTGGAATTCTCCTATCCTGCTTGCGCTGGGTGGGAGCGAGAAAACCAGTGAAAGCCAAAAAGTTGAAGATCCAGCAGTGTATAAACAGTTTGAAATTTTGCCAATGGTGGATTAATGACAGGTCAATTATTCTACTGCCTGGTGGTGTGAATGCCATTTGCTTTTATTTGCATTCTGAAGAATAACAGGAGGCAGATTTACCTGCACATCATGAGGCTTCGGGTAATCGGAGGCACAGGGACAGTGAGGGACAAAGAGTCAAATTCCAACCTGTCATAAAAATAAAGCACCACCATTTGAAGTCCCAGATCAATGGTGTCAGACAAAGACAAAAATAAAAGTAAAGCTTATTTATTAGTCACAAGTAAGACTTACATTAACACTGCAATGAAGTTGCCGTGTAATTTCCCTAGTCATCACAATTCAGCATCTGTTTGGACCAACGCACTGGAGAAACTGGAGCACCGGGAGGAAACCCATGCAGACGTGGAGAGCATGTGCAGGCTCCACACAGACAGTGACCCAAGCCCTGGTCCTGTGAGGCAGCAGTGCTAAACATTGTGCCATGGTGCCGCCCTAAGATTTGTTCTACCTGGGAGGGGTGTGAGGTAATATGGGAGGAGCGCCACACTTGGCTTTAACACTTGGTGTTGCTATGGTGGTCAGCTGGCATGGATCCATTATTTCAGCCATCCCATCAGTGAAGGGTAGGTGTGGCTGTAATTCTCTATACTTGGTTTCTCTTTAAGAATAAATACCTCTTGTTCTTAACAAAGCCTCAAGTGTCTTGATGTTGCCTGAGAGGGGGAAAAATCTGTAATGGAGCTGGGAAGTTAAGCCCCTCTACTGAAAATACACAATGGCAAGTAATGTGTGATGACCTGGAAGAACCTTTCAGATTTATAGACGTGCAGGATGTTGTAGAGCAA
The DNA here is from genome assembly GCF_965287045.1 of Carcharhinus amblyrhynchos. NCBI lineage: Eukaryota > Metazoa > Chordata > Chondrichthyes > Carcharhiniformes > Carcharhinidae > Carcharhinus > Carcharhinus amblyrhynchos. The sequence goes on along the minus strand of NC_137327.1, from coordinate 84,909,936 downwards.
AAGTCCAGCTGAAATTGCATTTGAAAACTATTTAGGTCATCTCTTGGGTGTTTTGCGCACTGTATTGCAGATTCTTTTCAATCTGATGAGTAGACATTGCCACTTACACTTAAAGCATGACTGGTTGTGAAGTGAATCATTACACATGCAAGTGCAACTCTTTTCTGACGGGCAGAATGCGATTTGCAGCTAGCAACATAACTCAAGTGTAGTCAGTTATATTTAGAACCATTCGCTTAACACCATCCTCCCTCAGACGCTGATCAGAAGTGATTGTTCACAGTAATTATCGGGAGGGGGGCGGGGTGAGGATGATGCTTTTATATTTCCAAACGCAGTTAACTGCAGAAAACCTAAAGCTATACTTTCATAAAGACAAAAGTGTGATTCAGACCGACCGAAAAACATTGTTTAAAGGACAGCAAAGAAATAAAATCGAAGGTTAAAGCCGACCTTTGTTTATCATACGTGAAAACTTTGGGGGAGACCACACCAAAATGCTGTTTATTTTAAGGAATTCCAGAAATTGTCTGATGTTTCCATGTTTGAACAGCGGACATTAACATCTTGAAATGATGTTTAGATAACTTAAAACGGAATTTTAAATAGAACCAACATTCAATGTAGGAAAAGTGACAAGGGTGGATCGATGCTTTTAAAAAAGAAATTTTAAAAAACTTTGACAAACAACTTTTTTGCAATCTTCTTTGAACTTCCTACTTTGTTTTATGTAGTTTAGAGATTACCTTCTTTCAATTGAAGCACTGGCTATTCAGTAATGAGAGGAAGATCTGTTTTGACATTAATTGTATTGCCTCTGGGGGAAACAGTAATTAGGCTGATCATTAGTTCCGTTGCTTGTGAAAGCCTGGCTGTGAGCCCGTGTGAACCACCAGAATCTAGGATTGCACACTATATGAAACGAGGTGGAAAGTGAATTAGACTCACACTGGTTGGAGTCTTAACCATACGGTAGTTTTATTATCAAAGCAACCTGGTGACTTCAAGTCCGTCAAAAAAGCATAAAGTAATTCTGGACCCGGGAGGAAATAAGTTGAAGAGTTTAAAAACTCACGCTTTGACCATCACAACGTTCAAGAACAGTAAACATATGATAGGACGTGAGATGACCTTTGATGGAATGACCAATACTTTTCTCACTACCAATGAAAACATTTTTAAACAGCAAGACTGCGGTCCTCAGCCTTATTTAGGTAAGCTTTCAGATTGAACTCTGTTGTATAGTAAAAGGGACTAAAATTGGATTGGTAGCCAGATAGTTCCTAATGACTCTGTAGCTTTGAAATAAATCCCCCTTGCGATAAATTTAGGAATGTTTTAATTGCTCCCATTGTCCAGAAACAGTCATTTGCAATTGCTGAGTGATAGAAATGTGAATTTAGTACACGATAATTGCACCAGCGTGTATTCCAGCATAACATGATAATAACAAGCAAAAACAAAATATAAATTTGCAGCGTTAAATGTTGGCTTGTTCAGAACAAAATGAGGAGGGGAATTGTTGTTATTGCTAAAACTTTTATCCATCTTACGAAAGTGTAGCTTTCGGTTTTCTGCAGTTTGGAAATACAAAAGCATCAAGTCCCTCCTCCCAGCAACTACTAGGAACAGTCACTTTTAGTCAGCATCTGAAGAAGAATGGTGTTAAGTGAATGGTTCTAAAGATAACTGACAACACTTGAGTTATATTGATGGCCGTAAATTGCATTCTGCCCATCAGAAAAGTGTCTTGCACACGCAAACGTGAAGTTTCGCTTCTCAAACAGTATTTTATTTCCCCTCTTTTCCTCAGCGGCACTGTCTACTTTCTTATCAGATTAAAAAGAATCCTCAAAAAGTTTGTGGTATGCAAAATATCCAGTAAATTACCTAAACACTTTTCAAATCCAGTTTCCGCTGCACTTTTGCTGTACAACATCCTGAAACGATTCTGTTCAAAATGTGGCTTCAGTGTGTGGGCAACTTTTCTGGCGGATTAAGAGCTCTCTATTTAGGAGCTGTGAATAAAATCATAACGACTCAAGCCAAAACTCAACACATTTATTAATTCAGTATCTAAGAATAACAGACTAGGAATGACTGGATTGATTTCCCCAACGGTGTTGCGCTGTAGCTTCCACTTTTTCAAGGCAATAATAGGAAGTAGGCAGTAATATTCCATAAAGTTCAGTTTGAGAATCATAGAATCCTACAGTACAGAAAGAGGCTATTCCGCCCATTCAGTCTGCACCAACAACAATCCCACCCAGGCCCTATCCCCATAACCCCACATATTTACCCTGCTAAATCCCCCTAACCTACATGTCCAGGACACACAGGGACAATTTAGAAGGGCCAATCAACCTAACCTGCACATCTTTGGACTGTGGGAGGAAACCCATGCAGACATGAGAAGAACATGCAATCTCCACACAGACAGTGACCCAAGCTGGGAGCTACATATGTTCATTATGTGATAGGGAAGTTGGTTAAGTTAGTTTTCCAGTCAGAAAAGGTAGGCATTTTGGGGACAACATTTCTTATGTCAAGAAATCTGACCCCAGGTTGTCATGTGCCTGCGGAGGCATTAGGCCCCTTGCATATATATATTGTCAAACTGATCAAAAGATTCGGTTTAGGGTAAGCCTGGGCCTTCCAGTTGGGTGCACTGCATGCTATTATGAGGCCAGAGATTTGAGTCAAACCAAATTGGAGTTAAAGCTGGACAGACAGAAAATGCTAGAAATACTTAGTTGATTTGGCATCATCTGTGGAGAGAGAAAAAAAATTGATGCATTTCAAGTTAATGGCCTTTCATCATAAAAGCCCAGGGAACAATTAGATGCTTTCTAGAGAGAATTGGAAAAGGTTTATGGAGAAGGGGGAGTTGATGAAGCACGCAACGTATTCATTGATCTTGGCGACTGAATTTCCAATGGAATTGCAGCAGGAGACAATTGAAATTCCAAAGAAGCAAGACAGCTTTCGTTGGTGCTGTTTCTCCAGTGATTCTGCCAACCTTGCACTGTAAAATTTTAGTGACAGTTGCAGGTGTCCCACATTTTGTTTTTAACCGAGGATTAAGTGATAGGATAGAAACAGCAGTTAAGGGAATATCTGTCAATGGGAACAATAGCCAAAAACAGTGTGTGATGGTAAAACTTTATGAAGAAGATTTGTTCATTTTTTTTTCAGAGCTGCATGTGTCCTGTGTCCTTTTTGTGAACTGTAGACCTAGTAGCCTCCTACTGCTCAAAACTCTTCCAGACCCATCTCTGGCTGAGGGTCCCATTTCCCAGACTTGGCCTTCTCTGTTTGAGAAGTCCTCTACCAGCATGCACAACATCATTGGTGGAGCTTCTCCTCGAAGCAGCAAATCATGGAAATATAGCAGCTCACAGAAGAACTGCAGACTATACCTATATAAATGAGAACTCTGCAGCATTTCTGCTTACCCAGAGGTAGCTCACACTAAAGCCATTTGGGGACTCGTGTCATAGAATCATAGGGTCCTACAGTGCAGAAAGAGGCCGTTCAGCCCATCCGGTCTGCACCAATTCTCTAACTCAGGTCCTCTCTCCCACCTGATTCCCATAACCCCAGACATTTCCTATGGCTAATCCATCTTACCTACACATCTTGGGACACTAAGGGGCAATTTAGCACGGCCAATCCACTTAACCTGCACATCTTTGAACTGACAGTGGGGGGGATCCAGAGCACTTGAGGAAACCTACGCAGACATGGGAAAAATGTACAAATTCTACACAGTCAGCCAAGGCTGGAATTGAACCCAGGCCCCTGGCACTGTGAGGCAGCACTGCTAACCACTGTGCTGCATTGAGCAAAGCGTGGCTCTGATGGAGACTATTTGTTCTGTCTTCCAGGTGATTACTGGCCCATTGGAGAATGAATTCAGTCTATTTCCTGCCAGGCAGCCCTTGCTAGGATCTAGGATGTGGTTTTCTCCAACTGAGTCTCCCCCTAGATGTCTGAACATACTATTTTACAGTAGTGGGAGAGGGCTGGCCTGCTATCTGATTTGGCAGTGCAAGTCTGCAGCTGATTCTTATCAGAAAAGTAGATAACAACAAGAAATAGAAGCAGGAATCGGTCACCAGGCACTTCAAGCCAGCCCTACCATTCAACACCATCGTGGCTCATCCATGATGGCCTCAACTCCTTTCCTGTGTCATTTCCCCATAACCCTCTATTCCTCAATTTATTAAATATTCATCCACCTCCACTTTGAATGTTTCTGATGATCTAGCCTCCACTAATGTTTGGGGGAGAGAATTCCAAAGATTCACCGCCCTCTATGAGAAGAAATTTCTATGCACTTCAGTTTTAAATGACTGGCCCTTTATCTTGTAGCTAAGTCCCCTTGTTTGAGACTCTCCCATTAGTGAAAACATCCCACCATCTACCCTGTCTAGTTCCATCAGGATCTTACATGCTTGAATAAGGTCACCACTCAGTATTCCAAACTCCAAGGGATACAGACCCAGACTACTTACTTTCTCTCAATAGGACAACTCTCTCATCTCAGGAATTAGCTTGGTGAATCTCTTTTGGACTGCCCCCAAAGTTACTATATCTGTTTCTTTTTAGGGCCAAAAATGTAACCAGTATTCCAGATCACCAACACCCTGTACAATTGCAACAAAACCTCCCTAAATTTAAACTCCAAGTCCTTTGCAATAAAGGTCAAAGTGCATTTGCCTTCTTAACTACTTGTTGGACCTACCTGCTAGCTTTTTGTGATTCATGCACTAGACCTCCTCTGTACTTCTCTCATCTGCAATCTTCCTCCATTTAGATAATAATCTGCCTTTGATTCCTCCTACCAAAGTCCAAGACCTCACACTTCTCCTCATTAAACTCCATTTGCCAAATTTTCACCTAGTCACCCAACCTATCTATATTGCTTTGCAGAATCACAATATCCTCATCACAGCATGGCCTTCCACCTATCTTCATATCATTGGAAAATTTGGAAGCCTTATATTCTGTTCCTTCCTCCAGGTCATTGATGCAAATAATAAATAATTGCGGGCCAAGAACTGATACTCCACTCGTTACATCTATCCACTCTGAAAAAGACCCATATATTTCAACTCACTGTTTTTTATGTGACAGCTGGTTTTTAATCTATATCAACACACTTCCTTCAATTCCATGGGCTTTTACTTTGTGCATCAGCTTCTTATGTGGCACCTTGTCAAATGCCTTTTGGAAATCTAAATACAGTACATCTCCAGGTTCCCCTCTATCTATTCTCCCTGAATTCAAGCAAATTTGTCAAACATGATTTACCTTTCATAAAACCAGCTGACTAGATTTGACTAGATTCAGCTTTCCTAAATGATTAGCTATTTCTTGTTTGATTATTGACTCTGGCATCTTGCCAATAATAGATATTAAACTAACTGGTCTATTGTTCCCTGCCTTCTGTCTCTCTCCCTTTTTGAACAAGGAAGTCACATTGGCTGTTTTCAAAACTTCTAGTAACCTCCCAAAATTTAGCAAGGGAGGAAAAATTTCAACCAATGAGTCTGCTATCTCTGTAGTCATTTCCATTAAGACCCTAGTGAGCAGTTCATCAGGCTTGGTGGCTTGTCTGCCTTTAGCCCCTTGAGTTTCTCTAATAGTCTATCCCTTGTGATTAGGATTTTTGTACATTCTGCCATGTTATTTGAAATCAGTCCATCTGATATCTTAGGGATATATGAGACACCTCTAGATCTAGAGTACAATGTGGTGTCAGTTTCTGCCTAAGCTTGCTTTGTGTGGTTATTTTTAAGAGTGACAAGGATAGAATATCCAAGTTACATTAACACAGGTTATTTTACTAATGGCCCTTAGGGAAGGAAATCTGCCATCCTTACCTGGCCTGGCCTACATGTGACTCCAGAGTCCCAGTAATGTGGTTGACTTTCAACTGCCCTCGGGCAACTAGAGATGGGCAATAAATGCTGGCCAGCCAGCGACGCCATGAATGAATTTTTAAAAGATTGGGAGTGTGGTTTGAATAAGCTGGTTTCCAGTGGTAATACCCATCTCTTTCACTGGAGTAACTCAGCTATACTTATCTATGTTCACTTAAACTTTCTTGGGAGTTGACTGATTGTAAAGATTCTGGGCATCACCCAAGGATGCTGAGACCAATTGTGGTGTCCTCAGCTGCCAACATGCCCAAGATGAAACAGTTCAGTACAAAGTTGGACTAAGTCTGCTGGTAGTCCTTACTCTACACTGTTTGGCATTTCTTTACTAGAAATTCTTATCATAATATTCTCTGGAGCAACATAGAAGAAACATAATCTTCTATGATCCCACTGTCAGCCCAATATGCTTTCATAGCCAGAGATGTGGGCATACATTTTCTTTAGTTTAATCTGTGAAACCACACAAAAAAATGACATAATCCTATTTGACATTACTTATTTCTATTGAACACCACAACGAACTGAATGCATTTTGGCTTCTCACCAGGACATTGCGATCTTGTGAAGAGTGCTGATGTTTACAAAATATGATTTGACAGCTTTAAAAAATCATAAAAAAAGAAGCAAATCATTGTTCATTCTATACTGTATGAACAAGTTTCCCCCTTCTATTCAGCTGCACAGCCTGGAATTTATTTCCAGTAATTTTAGCTCTGACATGAGGGCTTTGCCATCTCTTGTTCACAACCACTGCAAATGAGACAAACTGCACTCCCTGCACTAAGAATAGAAAGGATAAGTCAAAGTGCCCGCTGTCATGGTTACCTATTCATTTCTGCTGGGGATCACCATTGCTGGGGATCTTGGGTGAAGGATTGGAGTTGCTCAATTGTGTTTCCATCCCCACATTTAAACATCTGGCTCTGTGTTCTGTTTACTGGCCGGATAGAAAGGTCTGAAGGTTTTCATGGAACCATATTCCCAATAAAGGTCAATGTCCTCGAGAGAGAGGAATGGAGTGAGAACATTGGAAAACAGTAAACAGATATCTGACTGCATGTGATACATCAAGGGGAGAAATAATTTGTGTTGTTTAGCTTCATATCAGAAATGAAGAAAATCTACGTTATTAATATTTATTGTAAGAAAATTGGACAAACCCTATTGTAAAAAATCACAGTATATATTCTACACTGTTTCAGAACGTTCCATTGTTGTGTGATACTACAGTAATCACAGCCTGCTTTTATATAAAAGAATAGATCAGATGAATGAGACTAGGTGGACAGTTCCTTTTTAGTAAACCAGTCCAGATACATTGTTCAAATGAGTCTTCTGTGCAGTAAAGTGAAAAAGGGAAAGGAAAAGTACAAAATAAACCTTTACACTCAGCAGCATCTTGCAATCAGCTGGGTCATGCATAGTAAACCAGACACAGGGAAATCAGCATGGCTGCCAAGCATTGCATGACAAATTCCTCTTTAGTAACTTCTAAATGCATATCAACAAAGTCTGCCCTCCCTTACAGATCAAAAATCTTTCTGGCACAGCCTTGAATATGTTCTATAACACAATGTGGAAGAGAATTCCAAAGGCTAATGGCCATCTGGGAGGAAAGGAAATCCTCCTCATCTCTGGATAAGGAGATCCCTTACTTGCAAAATTTGACTCCTAGTCCTGGATTTCCCTGCTGAGGGGAAACATCCTCTCAGCATTTACCTTATCAAGCATGCTCAGAATCTTACATGTTTCAATCAGATCACGACTGTAATTTTCCAGATTCAGATAGAATATATACTGCCAGCAAGAATGGAGAATCTGGTGCTCAGCTAAATCTCCGTTCACTGCAGTGGGACCAAAGAATCCCAGCTGCAGGCAAGATGGGAGAATTCCATCTCACATTTCATGCTTCCTCTCATTTCATGCTTCCATAATTCAATGAGTGGACGCCCAAACTGCTCATAAGACACTTTTTATTCTAGAAAACAGTTCAGTGCACTTTTCCTGAACTGCTTCCAATGCAAGTATATACCTGTTTAATTAAGGAGATCAAAACTGTACATAGTACTCTTTGTGTGGCTTCATTAGTGCCCTGTATAGTTGTGGCAACACTCCATCCCCCTTGCAATAAGGACCATTTGCCTTCCTAATTGCTTGACATTTAAACCTTAGAGGTTTAAATGTCAACAAAGAATGACAAAGAAATTGATAAAGAAGGGTAGGATAAACTATGAAGCTGGGCTAGCGCTTAATATAAAAAAGGATAGCAAGAGTTTTTATAAATACATAAAAAGGAAGAGGCTGGCTAGGGTGAACGTTGGACCCTTAGAGGATGAGAGGGGGGACTTAGTGGTAGGGGATGGGGAAATGGCTGAGGCCCTGAATAACTTTTTTGTTTCGGTCTTCATGGAGGAGGACGTGAGTAATTTGCCGGGTGTTAGTGATGGAAAGATGGTAGGAGTGGAGGGCCTGAATGACATTATTGTTACTAGAGAGGTGGTGCTCGACAGACTGGAGGGACTGATTGTGGACAAGTCCCCAGGACTGGATGGAATGCATCCAAGGGTTCTGAAGGAAATGGCGGAGGTGATAGTGGATGCCTTGGTGATTGTTTTCCAAACGTCGCTGGATTCCGGGGAAGTGCCGGAAGATTGGAAAACGTCTAATGTTACGCCGTTGTTTAAGAAGGGTGGCAGGCAAAAGGCGGGGAATTATAGGCCGGTTAGTTTAACGTCTGTTGTAGGAAAAATGTTAGAATCCGTGATCAAGGAGAAAATAGCGAGGCATCTTGAGGAGAATTGTTTGGTAGAGCAGACGCAGCACGGTTTTGTTAAGGGGAAGTCGTGTCTGATGAATTTATTGGAGTTCTATGAGGATGTGTCTAGGGCAGTGGATAGCGCAGAGCCGGTGGATGTGGTCTTTCTTGATTTTCAAAAAGTGTTTGACAAGGTGCCTTACAAGAGGTTATTGCAGAAGGTCAGGGGGCATGGAGTTGGGGGTAGGGTGTTAGCGTGGCTAGAGGATTGGCTGTCAAATAGGAGGCAGATAGTGGGGGTCAATGGGTGCTATTCAGATTGGCGGTTGGTGACTAGTGGAGTGCCCCAGGGGTCAGTGCTGGGGCCTCAGCTATTTACCATTTATATAGATGATCTGGAGGAGGGAACCAAGTGTATGGGGTCGAAATTTGCTGATGACACGAAGATTGGTGGAACGGCAAATTGTGCGGAGGGTGTGGAGAGTCTGCAGAAGGATCTAGATAGGCTGGGTGAATGGGCCAGGAACTGGCAAATGGAATTTAATGTTGGCAAATGTGAGGTTGTCCACTTTGGTAGGAATAATGGTAGGAAGGACTATTACTTATGTGGTGAAAAACTGCAGCATGCGACGGTGCAGAGGGACCTCGGGGTCCTTGTGCATGAGTCGCAAAAACCCAGCCTGCAGGTGCAGCAGGTGGTCAGGAAGGCGAATGGGATGCTGGCCTTCATAGCGAGGGGGATTGAATATAAAAGTAGGGAGGTCTTGCTGCAGCTGTATAGGGCATTGGTGAGGCTGCAGCTGGAGTACTGTGTGCAGTTTTGGTCGCTGCACTTACGCAAGGATATTTTGGCCTTGGAGGGAGTGCAGAGGAGGTTTACTAGGCTGATTCTGGAGTTGAGAGGGTTGAGCTATGAGGAGAGGCTGAATAAACTAGGCTTGTACTCATTAGAGTTTAGAAGAATGAGGGGAGCTCTCATTGAGACGTATAAGATGTTGAAAGGGATGGATAGGATAGAGGTGGAGAGGCTCTTCCCGCTCAGAAAGGACAGTAGGACTAGGAGGCACAGCCTCAGGATAAAGGGGGGGCAGTTTAGAACGGAGTTGAGGAGGAACTTCTTCACTCAAAGGGTGGTGAATCTCTGGAATTCTCTGCCCGTTGAAGTGGTGGAGGCTGCCTTGCTCAATATTTTTAAGATGCGGGTTGATAGGTTTTTGATAGGTAAGGGGATTAAGGGTTACGGGGAGAGGGCGGGAATGCAGAACTGAGCCACGACAGATCAGCCATGATCTTATTGAATGGCGGGGCAGGCTCGAAGGGCTAGATGGCCTACTCCTGCTCCTATTTCTTATGTTCTTATGTTCTTATACTGCCACATAATAATGCTTTGTGATGCACCCACATGGATTCCCAAATCCCTCTGTACCACAGAATGCTGCAGCCACTTTCACCATTGAAATAATCTGTTTTATGACTCTTCTTACCTAAAATGGACAATTTTTCCACATTATACTCCATCTACCAATTTTTTGCCAACTCACTTAACCTATTAGTTTCCCTGTGCAGACATTTTGTATCCTCCTCACAATTTGCTTTCCTACCTATCCTCTATTGCCAGTAAATCTGACTAACAATACAATTTATCCTTCATTTGCGTCATTAAAATAGGTGGTAAATAATTGAGGCTCCAACACTGTTCCACTCATTACAGTTTTCTAACGTTAAAATGACCCATTTATCTTAATCAATTATTGAAATATTGATTGAAATACATTGAAATAAGTACAGCTTTTTTTTTATTCATTCGTATGATATGTGTGTTACTGGCTGGCCAGCATTTGTTGCCCATCCCTAGATGTCCGAGAGCAGTTGACAGTCAACCACTTTGCTGTGGCTCTGGATTTACATGTAGGCCAGACCAGGTAAGGAGGGCAGATTTCCTTCCCTAAAGGCTATTAAAGAACCAGATGGGTTTTTCCAACAATGGACAATGGTTTCATGGTCATCAGTAGATTCTTAATTCCAAAAAAATGTTATTAAGTTCAAATTCCACCTTCTGCTGTGGCAGGATCTGAACCCGGGTCACCAGAACATTAGCTGAGTTTCTGGATTAATAGTCTAGCGATAAATCCACCAGGCCATCACCTTCGGTAAATTACAATTGGGGATGCTCGATAAGCCAGAATTATAGGAATACAAATATCTCCAACAGAGCTAATTAATTTTCATTTCCATTGAATGTGTGTTTTGCATATTACAGACAGATCATCAATCAATTCTTCCATTGATGTGTCAGTCTAGATTAAAAACTTAAATTCATGTGTTGGCCAGTTAGATGGTTTCAAAATTATAAAGGAAACTTTAGATAGAGCCCGTGATCATTAAGTCAATAAAAATAATCAAATCATTTGGAGCTTAGAGAACGTTAATAAAATTGTGAGGTCTTCACTAAGTTTTTCTCTTTCCTTATGTACGAATGACTAGCCTTGTTTTAAGAATTTAGTTGCTGAAATGTCGGAACTTATTCTCCTGCTGTGCACCATTTTAAATCAATTGATTCTTTTCGTGCTGCAGGCATTCTGACATTTTCGAGCACAGAATGTTTCGACTTGGAAATGGTTCCAGGAATTACAAAGATCAATAAAGTCATCAAGTCTGAAGGCCATTGAAAGAAGATGAGATTATGGAAAATGTAATCAACAATTCAAAGGACCCTGATTGTATTGTGAATAGATGCGTTAAGGCAGATTCTCACGTTTTCTGCGTTACGGAAAACGGGAAAGAGATGAAGTTCTACGAAACCAATCTTTACCAGTCCAAATTCACTGATGGTGATGGCAGCAGTGATGCAGAAGAGAAGCCCAGAATGGCTATACTTTTCAATTCACTTTTCAAAAGAAGCAGAGGCTTCAGCTTCCGGAAGAGACCATGTTCTTTGATTGTTTTCAGAGAAACTCCCAAACAAAAATTGAGGATGTCCTTCCTGGACAGACTGAGATCACTCAAAAGACTCAAGTCAACAGACTTCTTCAGATTTCGATTTTCCAGAAATTCAAGGCACAGAACCTCTGGCATCTGGAGACGAGATAAGGGAGAGGTACCAAATGGTGTTTTGACATGTAAACAAGTGTCAGATAAAAGAACGTTTAGGCATACATTTGCAGGGGATCTGCAAGACTTTGACACAGCTGGAGATGCAAATCTAATCAGCAGTGCTCTGGAGACTATGAGCATTGAAGATACAGATTCCCAGGAGGTTAACAAAAGGCGGAAGAATGTGCAAATATGTCTCTCAGGTTCAACTCGAAGAGCATTTGATCCAAGTATTGCAAGTTGTTATAATTCCATAACTGTTTTTCCAGAGGATGCAAGTAATAAATACATGAAAATCCCACAAGAATTTAAGAAGAGTAGAAAAACACATGTTTTAAATTATTTGAAACAAATGACACTAAAAAAGAAGTTAAATACAGGCACTGCTGTTGAGAAAATGAATTACAATGGCCAAAACTCAGACTGTTTATTTGACTCTGTTCCTATTAAACAGGAATGTGATCAAAACCATTCAGATAAATCCAGCAGGATAAAATATAAGAAAAACTTGTCAAAAGTAATAGATTTCAGCAAAGTTGTTAACTTAATTAGCAGAGCAAGTAAACAAAGGAACTTTTCTGATGTCTACTCACAGTTTGAGGAGATCTCCGAGGCTAAATCCAGCTGTCATAAACACGATCTTCAGACAGCTCCCATTATTCCGGAAACTGGAAATGGGAAATGTATCCTTCTTTCGCAGTCTTCCCTCACCTCAGACTCTGGAATATGCAACCCTCTCAGTCAATCCAGCTCAGTAGAAAGCAGACATGTACATGAAGTAACAAAGGCTGAAATTTCTGTGAGATGGCACAACTCTGAATTACTCGACCATGTCACTCCTGTTTCCTTCCCTTGTGGTGGACCGAAGATCCCTGAGGTAGCGAAAAATTGTCAACCTTCAAAGGTTGATGCCCATTGTGCCGAGAGCGCTGAGATCCCAGATGTAACTACTGCTCAAAAGAATGAAATTCATCCAAATGATAAAAGTGACATTGCACTGGGAAATGAAACTCCAAGTCAAAGGCATCATGCAGTGTTACCCTTAACATCAGTAAGTGACACAGATCAGGTACGTAATGACACTTTTTTTCCCCATTATGCCTCTCCAAAGCATCTTGGATGTTTTTATTTTAACCTAAAAAGTTGTGGAGCAGGATCTTCCAGTCCCATCCACCCGGTAACTAGAAAATCCTGCCCGAGGTCAACAGACTTTTCAAACGGCCTGTTAAATTATCCATTCCACTTGTGATGATTCCTGCAATGGGTGGGGTTGGAAAACTTACCTTACAACATTCGAGGTTGGGCGGACCTGAATTTGATCATGCAAGAATGCTAAAAACTTGGATTAAAATGATTTCATTTTCATGTTTTGTAAGCAAGTTATGGGTGTTCTTTCGTCCTCCTATCTTGGACTCTCAGTGTGGGACATGGTTGTTAGGATATCTGCATAACTGTTGACATCTGAACAGGTCATAGAACGGGTAGGTTGCTCGCAAGCATGATGCCAACCTCTCTCTCTGAGAGAATCCAACGTAAGACTGATGTCAGGTGCACAGAATCATCTACTTCATATATTAGCATATCCCATCTCTTAACATTTAACACTGATTGTCACCCCACCCCCTCAGAAAGTATGCTATCCTACTGTCCACCAACAAAATCAAACAATGGCTGGAATTTTCTCTTCCTGCCTGCAGTATGTGTCACAGTAGCTGGGAGTGGAAAATAGCACAAGAGCAAAAAAACATCAGTTTCGCGTTGGCAGGAAAACATGGAGCAACCGTTTATCCCAGACTTCACTAGTGGTGCACATTTTCTGCCACCTCACATTGGGAATGCCTTTTTAATCCCTCAGGCTCTGCCCCCTTGGCACTGCCAGGATGCCTGGTGGGCAGTGCCAGGTAAGTACTGCCAGGTTGACACTAAGCTATGGGCACTGCCTCACCCTATCTCTGACTACCTGAGGGTTTTAATGGCCTCTGGTCCCACCAGTGAGGCCAACACATCTGGTCCTCGTTGTTGGGGACCATGTATGATCCTTGCAGGTGAGGGCATCAACCAATGAGGGGGTTAAACTAAGCAAGCCTGGACGATAACATCTGGGATTCATTAATGACATGTAAATCATTAATATTGAAATCAGCCTTGCACCCTTTCTGGGTTGCAAGATTGATTTCACCAGCAAGACAGTGCTGGTGAGATCGAAAGGCGAGAAAACCGGGCCTGATCCTGATTTTTCAACCCTTGTCCTTTATTACCCGGCTCACCACGTGGTCGATCAGTGTGGCAAGCTGGTAAGATCACGCCCTGTGAGCACTCCCTGCCCTTGCCCTGTCTGACAGCCTCAAGAGCACACTGGGAGGCCAGCAGTGGGAGTTATGGAAAATCATTTTCTCTGGTACTGAACAGTGTCGGGTCTTCACATAAAATTGCCAAGGCTTCAACTTCTTTCCTTTGTTTATACAATGGGTTCTGGAGCTGATGACATTCTCCGAAGATATGGTATCCAGGAGTTCACTGCAGACTTTGAGAACACTCTTGCAGCACTTGACACCCATTTTAGCCCAAAGCAAAACTTAATAATTGAACAAGCATGTTTTAACCAGCACTCGCAATGACCTGGGGAATTAACTGAATTATTCCAACTGACCTATATCATCCAGCCAGCTCTTGTGGATGTAGGGTGTTGAACAACAAGCTAATCTATGATCGCAGAGCCGTGGATGTCTTAGATGAAAAGCCCTCCCATTTTCTGCAGACCAAAGATGCTCTTACACTGGATTAAGCTGTCCAGTTTGAGAGGCTGGAATGCCATTTTAGTGCTCCACTCCCTCAGGCTGTAGAAGCTAGAAACCTTTACACCTCCTGCCCAATTTTACTGGCTTGCCATGCCGATCAACTGGCGTTACGAGCCAGTAAGGTTGTCCCAGTATTTTTGGCTAATTTTCTATGAGTCTGAACACTTACTAGATGTATTGAAATGCTCCTCTCTTATAATTAATGAGGAGACACTTGAAATGCTGAGACTATACTGCTGCAAAAGAAGAGGCTAAGATAGTATTAAATAGAGATTCTTATTTTGCAACTGAAAGGGGTGGCTAGGGTGGGAGGTGGATTTGGATAGGTTGAATAGAGGAAGTCCACTGGGGAGTCAGTGATGAGGGGCCATCAATTTGAACATAGAATCATTGGCTCAGCTAGTTATGTACGTGCTGGGTCTCTGCAATAGCAATTTATCGAGTGCCATTCTCCAACCTGCCCCCCCCTGCGAATCTCTCCTTTTCGGATAATGATCTAACTCCCTTTTGAAAGCCATGATTGAATTTGCCTCCACCACACTGCCAGGCAGTGCATGAAAGATTCTCACCACTCACTGCATGAGAAAGAGTTTCCTCATGTCACCATTGCTACTTTTGCCAATGACCTTTATTACAATCAGGTGAAGTGGGGTCAAGAGGCTTTCCTCTTCTTCCTTTCATTTGATTGCAACAGTTTCTTGATCCATTAACCAACAGAAGGAATGTCTCACCCTTCATTCTGTTTCGCCCCTGGTGATTTTGAATATATCGATCAAATCTCCTCTCACCCTTCTCTTTTCCAAGGAATACAGTCCCATCTTCTCCAATCTATCCACATAACTGAAGTTCCTCATCTCTAGAACCAATCTCATGAGCCTTTTCTATATCGTCTTTAATGTCTTCACATCCTTCCTAAAATATAATGCTAAGAACTGGATACAAAACTCCAGCTGAGGCTGAATCTGTATTTAATGTAGTTTTAATAAACAAAGAACAAAGAACAACCCAGCACGGGAAACAGGCCCTTCGGCCCAACGAGCCCGCGCCGCCGCATCACCCTACACCTATTCTACCCTGCGTATCTACAGATAGAACCCCTGACTTAGCCAGATTCAGGGGAGAATAGTGTCAATTTGGTAAAACCAATCAGCCTAAGAGCACATCTTTGGGGTGTGGGAGGAAACCGGAGCGCCCGGAGGAAACCCACGCATCCACAGGGAGAATGCACAAACTCCCACAGACACAGGCCCAAATCCATGTATCTGCACAGCTAGCAGTGATAGTCACCGAGCTGTTGCGGCGCCCGTCTACCGGTCCAGGATCAAGCACACACACCGACACGAAGTGCTAGGCCACTCCCGGAACTTCCAAGAGCAGCCCACACACGACCCACCGTGTGCATGCCCTTGTAATGTAAGGAAGACTCGTTTATATAGAATGCTTTACCACAGGGAATGGTTAAAGCAAAGGGAGTTCCATCTTTTAAGCAAACTAGATGGATATTTGAAGGAAATTAGGTGTAGGGCATTGGGGAGAGAATAAAGCATGAGTTTAGTTTTTAATTGCTTTTGTCATTTAGACACATGATAATCCAATTGGCCTTCCTCAGATCATTTGGGCCAATTGTAACTGCACTTCTGGCTGAAATTGGGTGGATGGCAGTTAAAATAGCTGGTCGAATTTACCTACTGCTTCCATCATGCAGATTCCAATCTTAACTTGCTTTTCTAAGAGAGAGAGAGAGACGCCCACTGGAATACTGTGGAGTCCTGTCTTAAATATGCAAATCAGGCTCTCATAATGTCACTGGAATCTGACTGCCATTTTAACTGAAGACTTACATGGGGAAAGCAATTTTGATCTCCAGCTGTTGATGGTGAATTTCTATATCACTCACCACCTGTATTATGGTTAGCACTGCTGTCTCACAGCACCAGGGACCCGGGTTCAATTCCTGGCTTAGGTCACTCTGTGCAAATTCTATGCAGAGTCTCCCCATGGGTTTCCTCCGGGTGTACACGTTTCCTCCTACATGTTAGAATGTAACTGGTGACAACTTTGTATTGGATGTAATGTGACCAATAATAACAAGCTATAAGGGTCAGCTGACCCAGTAAACCATGGAACCAGTTACAGAATGATGCGACCAGCCGCCTCACTACAAAATAAATAAGAACCTGTTGGGAATTGTGGAGAGCTTGGAGTGGCCCAGGAAATTGGCCCAAGTTTGGAGTAATTGAATTACTTTATTAAACCATTTCTTTGATTTAGAAGTTGGAGTATGTTTTGCTATATTTTTATTGCCTGCATTTGAAGAATTCTTTCCAAAGAAACAAGGTAGCAGAGGAAAACCCATCGTAACTTGTTGTTTGTTTTTGAAGAAGTGTTATAACCATGGCAGAAGGTAGCAGAAAACCAGTGGGATTTGATTGCCCCCCCCCCCCGTCTTTTCAGATGCCGAACATATCGGCAATGGAAGGCAGAGGTGGAAATGTAGACCCTTGTCACCACAATATCGACAAAAAAAGCAAGGTATGGCATTAGCTTTGTCACTTTCAATTAGGAGCAAGATAAGGGGCAAAATATTTTCCGATTGGACAGCAGATGCCCTAAATAAAGAAGGGCTACAGCTCCTGCTACGTTACTTAGATAAGTTTTACTAGAAAGATGTGTTTTTGGGGAATTATGAAGAAATGGGTGATGTTTGACAGGATTAGGAGACAAAATACCCAGTCTATGGAAGAGTACATCATGGATTTTGATAGGGACCATAACAGGCTAATGAAATTTAATTTGCAGTTTCCAGATGCAGTATTGGTCTTTAAGTTGTTGGACTGTGCATGTCTGTCTCAAATGGATACCCTTTTACTAATGGACTGGAGCACAATTAAGGGGAACAGAACCCTTCTTTGACCAAGTGGCAGCATTATTAAAAAAGATTTTTGGGAAACAATATTTCCCGCCATCTTGTTCGACATAGACCAGAATGCCATAGCACCCAGAATGGAGGAGTCAATGATGACTCAACTGCGTGCCAGACCAAATGGTACATGAAGGCCTTAAACAGAGACAGTTATGTTAATAACATATTTAGTATTGAAAACAGTTGTAATCTATTTGAAAATGGGGATAGAAGATGCACATGGGAAACTGATAAAAGATGTTCAAATTGAAGGAATGCTAGAGGGATCATGAATCATTGTTTCCAATGGGAATCCCCATACCACTACATTGTAAACTGTTCGTAAAGAAGAAATTGTGTCTTTGAAAGCACATGTGCCAGGGAATATGTGGAAACCGACATTGACGAAGATAAAGACCAGAAAGGCATTCTTTTGGTGGCAGAAAAATTGAGTGCCATAGTGACGATAGACTCTTTCAACTGTGCTGTTTTAGATAGTGGATGTACTGTGGCCAAGGTTGGCTAAATTGTTATTTAGGGTCTCTTTATCATAAAGGCTGAAAAGAAGTAAAAGAACAAATCCACCTGTTGGAGATGACAATACTTTAACGTCCTCTAAAAGGGTGATACTTCCCTGTAGGATTATGGGAATCAGTTTATTTTTAAGTGCAGATGTGGTTTCCAGTGATATACCTTTGCAGGTCTGCAATGAAGAAAGTTCAAATAACTATTGATTTGAAACAAGATAAAGCTGCGGTATTTGGGAAAATGATGGACCTACATTTTACAAGATCTGGTCATTGTTGTCTTTCTTTAAGTGCATTGAAATTATCAGATGAAAGGATTCATGAGGCATTGGTGTCGCTAACAGGCAACAGCATGATGGACAAAAAGAAGATTATTCTAAAACTCCATGAGCAGTTTGGTCATCCAGCACCACAGGGACTAAGAGTACTGCTGCAGGACGCAGATGTGCTGGACAAAGGATGTAATGATCTCATAGAATAAATATCAGCCCAGTGTTAAATTTGCATAAAATATAAGACACCCCCTCGTCCAGTCATGAGTCTACCATTAGCACAAGATTTCAATGATGTAGAGGCGATGGATCTGAAGATATGGAACAAGGACAAACATGTCTATCAATTGCACTTTGCAGACATGGTCGCCCGGTTTAGCATATCAATGGTGATTTATGGCAAAGATAAAAAGACCATTATCGATAAAATTATGACCCACTGGATTGGAACAAGACTGGGGGCAACATCTACATTTTTGACGGACAACGGGGATGAATTCGTAAATGATGAGTTTTGAGATATGTGCAAAAATTTAAATATTGCAATACTGCACACTGCAGCAGAGAGCCTATTCAGCAATGGCCCCTGTGAAAGGAATCATGCTGTTAAAGATGACATGTTGCATAAAATTTTGGTGCATGAACTGGGCTATAAATTGCAGGTTGCTTTCACATGGGCAGTCATGCGAGAAACTCTTTACAGATGGTGGGGAATTATAGTCCATACTAGAAGGTATACAGGAGGAGCCATCAGTATTAACAGATGCGCCTCCTGCACTGGAAGTGACATGTTTTCTGCACACTTAAGCGATGTGCGTGCAGGAAGAAAGGCCTTCATTAAGGCTGATGGTTCAGAACGGATAAGAAGGGCCCTAAGGCATCCCATAAGACCATCAGCGTACAGTTCAAGAAAGAGGATAGGGTCTATTATTAAAAAAAGAGGGCAAAAAGGAATGAAAAGGGCCCAGGAAAGTAATAGGAGCAGACAGGCAAGGTAGTCACATTACAACATGGTAATCAGACAGTGTGAGCTCACGCTTCGAGAGTAGTGGGAATTGGATATGAATTTGGAGCTTCTGAGCAAGATGCAGACAGGCAGGAGGCACTCTGTACTTCACATGCACATTCCCTGAGCTATTATGAGGATTAGCCAAAAATAGATGAGAGGGAATCCGATGATCAACAAAGTGCCAGTGAAGCAGGGGATGAAGCTGCTACTTCAAAGGTTCAGCTACACAAAGTAGGCACTGTGGTATCATACATAGTAAAAAGTCTGACAACACCAGGTTTTAGTCCAACCTATTTATTTGATAATATACTCGCAAGCTTTCGAGGGGTTACCCTCTTCGTCAGGTGAATGGAGAGTTCTGGCCTCAGACAGAGCATATAAAGCACAGACAGTTTAGAGATTACTGATTAAAATGCGAATCCTTACACCTAACCTGCTGTTCAAGACCTGAAGTGGCTGATAATGTGAGTGGTAGGAGCACTGATCACAGTTTAAAGAGATGTGTATTGTCTCCAGACAGTACAGTAAGTGAGGTTTTGCAAACCCAGGCAAGTCACGGGGGTTACAGATAGTGCGACATGAACCCAAGATCCCTGTTGAGACCGTCCTCATGTGTGCGGAACTTGGCTATCAGTCTCTGCTCAGCGACTCTGCGCTGTCGTGTGTTGTGAAGGCCGCCTTGGAGAATGCTTACCCGAAGGTCAGAGGCTGAATGCCCGTGACCACTGAAGTGTTCGCCAACAGGAAGGGAACAGTCTTGCCTGGTGACTGTCGAGCGATGTTCATTCATCCGTTGTCGTAGCGTCTGCATGGTCTCCCCAATGTACCATGCTTCGGGACATCCTTTCTTGCAACGTATCAGGTAGACAATGTTGGCCGAGTTGCAAGAGTATTTACCATGTACCTGGTGGATGGTATTCTCACGTGTGATGATGGTATCCATGTCGATGATCCGGCATGTCTTGCAGAGGTTGCTGTGACAGGGTTGTGTGGTATTGTGGTCACTGTTCTCCTGAAGGCTGGGTAGTTTGCTGCGAACAATGGTCTGTTTGAGGTTGTGTGGTTGTCTGAAAGCAAGAAGTGGGGGTGTGGGGAGGGCCCTGGCGAGATGTTCGTCTTCATCAATGATATGTTGAAGACTCCGGAGAAGATGTCGTAGCTTCTCCGCTCCGGGGAAGTACTGGACGACGAAGGGAACTCTGTCCACTGTGTCCCGTGTTTGTCTTCTGAGGAGATCGGTGCGGTTTTATCCAGAGGGTCAAGCAAGTGGGGGGATACCACTATAATTGGGAAAGCAAAAAAGGCCTCGGGAAATAATAAGGACTGACTCAACACCCAAGAGTGAGAGCATTAAACCAAAGCTATAGATTGGCAAAATGGGGTGGATAGATAGAAGGAAAAGCGAGACCTAAATCATGAGGGTGAGACAGTAAGCATCTGTGAACCCAGGAAAGAGTCATGAATCTGTGACCGAAGTTGTGTCAACAGAGAACAGCGGTCTGAAAGTAGCAGCCCTGACAGAAACAGACCCGGAAGTAGAAGCCTTCATTATAAGGAAGTATTGATGACTGCAAACAAAATGGAGCTCGCGGAAGTAAGAGAGGCCAAACAATGAGAGCTTGATAGTTGGGAAGAGTTTGGGGTGTATACCAAAGTATCAGATGAAGTGCAGCCTGCTTTGGTGGGTTTGCAAAGAGAAAGTTTTGCAAGATGGGATGTATAATCTGTCTAAAGTCAGATTAGCAGCCCGTGAGTCTGAGGAACATTTGGATGGGAGAGACATCAAGGTTGATTCACCCACAGCAGGGAAAATGACACTGAATTTTTTTTTTTGGTGTTCTCACATCTAATAATTGGATGTGTTAATCAATGGACATCAAAGCAGCATTTCTGCGGGTTAAAACATTTCAGAAATTTTGTTTTGAGGTTACCCAAAGAAACAGGTAATACACAGGGACATTTGTGGAAATTGAACAAATGTGTAAATAGGTTAAGTGATGCATCAAGGGTTTGGTATTTCTCTGTATGATCTGTATTACTGAAGACTGGCTGTGTCCAGCTAAGAGCAGATACAGCAATGTTTTACTGGAAAGCTCAAGGAAAATTAGCTGGAATTTTTTGTGATGCATGTGGATGACTTCCTATGGAATGGCACAGAAGAATTTGAAAAAATGATAATTGAGAAGCTGAAAGCAGAATTTAAAGAAGGAGTCAAACTGCTGGTGCTTTTTGACATCTTGGTTGTGATATCCAACAAAGTACATCTGGTGTGACGATGAGTAAACAGGGATATCTGAACAGTATTGATCCCATTCCCATCACCAGAGAATGGTCAATGGCTCATTCCTCTTTTTCCAAAGAAAAAGAAACAGAGTTGTTGAGGAGTATGATTGGACACTTTAATTGGCTGTGCGCACAGACAAGACTGAATGGGAGCTACAATGTCCTAGAGTTCAGTAACATGTTGAAGTGTGCCACAGGCAGAGAGATCTTGCAGATTAATATAACATTAAAATTAGAGGAGTTTGTAATTAAATTCCCGGCAGTAGGAGAACCAGAAGATATGAATTTGGTTGTGCGCAGTGATGCTTCGCATGCCAGTCAACAGATGGATGTTGAAGTAATGCTGGATTCATAATATTCCTGATAGGTAAAGAATGAAAATGTTGCCTGGGAAACAAAGAAAATAAAAAGGGTGGTCAAAAGCACATTGGCAGCTGAAACACTAGCATTAGTGGAGGTGTTGGATATGGGGACATATTTGTCTGACACATTAACAATTTTTTTAAATGGGGCATATCAGGTAAGAAAGTACCAATTGAGTGTTGTGTGGGCAATCGGTTTTAATGGGACAAGTTCACCAAATAAAAAGGGGAACAGAAGAGCTACTAAGGATTGATTTGGTCAGCATTAAACAAGTGCCAACAATGTCCATGTCAATATCATTGAGATTGTCATTGACTTCAGGAAGCGTAAAGGAGAATATGCCCCTATCTATATTAACAGGGACGAAGTAGAAAGGGTTGAGAGTTTCAAGTTTTTAGGTGTCCAGATCATCAACAACCTTTCCTGGTCCCCCCATGCTGACACTATAGTTAAGAATGCCCATCAACACCTCTATTTTCTCAGAAGATGAAGGAAATTCAGCATGTCAGCTATGATTCTCATCAACATTTAAGGATGCACCATTGAAAGCATTCTTTCTGGTTGTACCACAGCTTGGTATCGCTCCTGCTCTGCCCAAGACCACAAGAAATTACAAAATGTCATAAAAGTAGCCCAATCCATCACGCAAACCCGCCTCCCATCCATTGACTCTGTCTACTCTTCCCATTGCCTCAGCAAAGCAAAGCAGCCAACATAATTAAGGACCCCATGCACCCTGGACATTCTCCCTTCGTGAAAAAGATACAAAAGTCTGAGGTCACATACCACCTGACTCAAGAACAGCTTCTTCCCTGCTGCTGTCAGACTTTTGAATGGACTTACCTTGCATTAAGTTGGTCTTTCTGTACACCCTAGCTATGACTGTAACACTACATTCTGCACTCTCTTGTTTCCTTCTCTATGAACAGTATGCTTTGTCTGTAAAGCGCACAAGAAACAATACTTTTCACTTTATGTTTATACATGTGGCAATAATAAATCAAATTAAATTAAAATGATGGAAAACAAGAAAGTTTCCAAACTTAACTGGGTTGGTACAAATCTACAGATATCCAACTGTTTTGCAAAAAAGGGGGGCATATATTGGAAAGTTATTAAGAATGCTGGAGAATGGTTGTTTTAAATTACTTTAAAAAGAAATTAAATAAAGGGAATCTGTTACAATGTAACCAGTGACAACTTTGTATTGGATATAGTATGACCAATGGTTACAAGCTGTAAGGGTCAGTTGATGCAACAAATCATGGAGCCCATTAATGAATGATGGGATGGTCAGCTGACGCACTATGAATAAAAACATGTTGGGAATTATGGGGAGCTTGGAGTTGCCCAGAGCAAGGCCCCAGGTTTGGGGTAATGAAGTTTCTTTATTAAACCCTTTCTTTGATTTAGAAGATGGAGTATGTTTTGTTATATTTTTAGTGTCTGCATTTGAAGAGTTCCTTCTGAAGAAACACCACATTCTGAAAGATGCGCTGATCAGGTGCATTGGCCATGCTAAATTCTCCCTCAGTGTACCCGAACAGGCGCCGGAGTGTGGCGACTAGGAGATATTCACAGTAACTTCATTGCAGTGTTAATGTAGGCCTATTTGTGACACTAATAAATAAATTTAAAATTCCTCATCT
Organism: Carcharhinus amblyrhynchos; assembly: GCF_965287045.1. Classification (NCBI taxonomy): domain Eukaryota; kingdom Metazoa; phylum Chordata; class Chondrichthyes; order Carcharhiniformes; family Carcharhinidae; genus Carcharhinus; species Carcharhinus amblyrhynchos. Next base: position 84,886,337 of record NC_137327.1, on the reverse strand, counting down.
AAAATATAAAAGGAAAGAAAAGAGAAAAAGGAGTAAGAGACAGATAAGGAACCAACAACATGGAGAGACACTAAGGAGAGAGATAATCATCTCCAAATTACAGGGTGCATGGAAGACTGACCATTTGCATGTCAATATTTATGTTACCTTGTGGAATATATTTGCCTTCCATAATATATATACATATAATGGCTTCCATATAATTTCACCTCTATATCCAATTTTCTTGTCAATGTATTAGATTATCTGCATAGATCCACAAAAACATTTTCTTCTTGTAGCATCTGATACTCAAGTTTTTATCAAACAATAAATTATCTAATGTTCCCTGAGCAGTGTTATGAATTAACTTTGTACACATTTGAATCATGATTTCTCAGAAGAATTTGTTTTGCCATTTATCAAAATTAAAGATTTTTTTACAGACAAAGTGAAAATGGTGCAATTGCATGAATCAGATCAGCTTCAGAGAGCATTATGATATTCTTTTTGCACCATCTACTGGGTATTTGTGGTAATTCTACCATCACTTGATTTGATTTATCATTGTTACATGTGTTGGGATATGGTGGAACGTATTATTTCTTGCACGCTACAGATAGAACATGCCATTCGTAGAGAAAATAGGGGAGAAGTAAAAGAGTGGGTGCAGAATATAGTGAAACAGGAATAGATAGTATGTAGAGAAGATCAGCTCAATATAGGGTATGTCCATTCAAAAGTCCGATGGCAGAAGTCTTTGAGGTCTAGAGGATTGCCAAATCTGTAAGTGATTTAAATTGAGCTTAGTAGAAAGTTTAAGAGATGTAGTGTACAGTTTTAAAAACATAGAACTGGAGGATATGCTGAGGTAAGCTTGCACAAAGTTGCTTCATTCCGGGGCCATCTTAGATGATTTCAATCAATGTTTTTTTTCTGAAAAAGAAGCACTATCAGGGAGCCCATTTTTGAGTGGAAATGGCTTGTAGCTTTTATTTTCAGTTGGATGTCAGACAGAGTCAGTAGCAAGCCGATTGTTTTAATACACATGAAAACCCTTGTGCTGCTGATCTACTTTTTAGTCCCTTTAGGTGGGCGACATAGTAGTTGCCCTGCTGCCTCACAGCGCCAGGGACCTGGGTTCGATACCTAGCTTGGATCACTGTCTGTGTGGAGTTTGCACTTTCTCCCCGTGGATTTCTTCCGGGTGCTCCAGTTTCCTCCCACAGTCCAAAGACGTGCGGGTTAGGTTGATTGGCCATGTTAAATTTCCCCTTAGTGTCGAAGGATTAGCAAAGTAAATATGTAGGATTACGGGGATAGGGTGGGATTGTTGTTGATGCAATCTCAATGGGCCGAATGGGCTCCTTCTGTACTGTAGAGATTCAATGATTCTAGTCCAGACTGTGCCGTCGGTCAATGGCAGGTCCACAAAGGCTGCATCTGTTTCTTGAATTTCCGTTAGAGTTCCACCTTGATGTGTGTTGCAAGGGCCAAATCTTAGTCATGACAATGGCAATTGACAGGAATTGCACTTTTTATCTCGGGATCACTGACTTGAGGTGAGGGATGATTCCAGGAAATCATGACCCCTAACCAGGGGTAATATCAGTCTTTAACTTTCCATGTCAATGGTTGGTTTGCCTGATTTGAGTATGATAATGATCTCTGCCTGCCTCTGTGCTTTCATGGTGTTTTTAGATTCCATGGTATTCTTAAACATTTTTGGTCTTCGTTTGGGCCTAATTGATAAACACATTTGTGGAGGATATCATCACTTATCTTCCCTTTTTTCATTATGGCTAAACCATTCTCTTCATTTGTTTTGATTGTGACGGGGCCTTGGAGCGAATTTGAGGTTATTGCTTCTGTTTTGTTGAGCTTTTCTGCTTTCCACCAGTTTAGAGGCTATAGAACTGTGCTGAACTCCTGAGATCTGAAACAAAAACAGAAAATGCTGGAAAATCTCAGCAGGTTTGACAGTATCTGTGGAGAGAGAATAGAGCCAATATTTCAAGTCTGGATAACCCTTTGTCAGAGCAGAAGACAATAGAAATTAGGATGGGATTTTTACTGTTGTGGTGAGGGGACGGAGGAACTGTGAGAGCTGGATCAAGAGCTAGCTCTTGGTGGAGACAGGAGAGATAGGCAAAGAAGTCATAGAGTGAGAGACACAGGGAACATATATGGTGGTAATCATGGCTAAGAAGAGTGTTGATGGCTGCACATTTGTCGATCAAAATGTGTAAATGGCCAAACAAAGGTGAGCAGTGCACCAGAGGACCACTTGAAACAGGTAACATGGCAATAGTGAGGTAGGTGGCTGGGACACAGTGGTAAAAGGAAAAAGTTGGAAAGCGAGATTTAAAAAATGAGAAATGAAGCAATGGAAGAAATGAAAATAAATTATAAAATAAATTGGTGGAAATAGGATGAAGGTGGAGGATAGAATTCAGGGTCTGAAGTTGATGAACTCGGTGTACAGTGGAGAAGGCTGTGAAGTGCCTAAGCGAAAGATGAGGTGCTGTTCCTCCAGTTTGCCATGGGCTTCACTGGAACATTGCAACATTGCAACAGGCCAAGGATGGACACATGGACATGGGAGCAGGGTGGTGTGTTAAATGGCAAGTGACAGGAACATCTGGGTCCCGTTTATGCATGGACCGATGGTGTTCTGCAAAATAGTTATTCACTCTGTTTTGTCTCTCCAATGTAGAATAGACTGTATTGGGAATAGCAAATGCTATCTGATGTTCTGTTGGATTATCAGCTCTGAAGAATGAGATGTCTGCATACAAAATCCGCAGCTTGTGTTTCGGAAAAGATATTGGGATGAGGAGGAAGTGAAATTTGAGAAGGAGAATTAAGCAAGTGCTTACCATCATCGACAGCGCTCAGCCCTGCCTCTGGCCACAGCCTCAGTCATGAGCACTCCAATGATGGCAAGCACCTTTCCCTCCATTGGTATGTGGAAATGCAACCATTCCTACCCTCACCAGTTAGACGCTACTGTCTGCAAAGGAAATGGAAATGTATCAGTGGATGTGGTGTAGTGTGTGATATTATTGTCATGTTTAACTAGCTGGCATTATGTTTCTATGTTTCTATGTGCAAACTGTGAAATGTTGGTGTGAGACTTACAGCATGTGTGAAGGTAAGCTATGAACATGCGGTATGAATCCTTGTTGATAGCGATTGAAGATTGCCAGTGGGGCCTGACAAGTAGTCACTGATTTCATGGACAATGTGTTTGTGATTTTCTGATAATGAGCTGATTATATCTCAGACCATGCCAGTGACATTGGGCTTTTCAACATTTTCTCTTTTGGATTCCATCTTTTTGCTATTCTGCTCACCAACCAAACAGCATTTATTTAGTTTAATGTCAGGGCTAGGTACTCGCACCAATTATTATGGTGGTTAGATTAAAACGAAAACAACTTCAACTCAAACTCAACAATATTCCACAAACCAACCTCAGGTTATCACTTCCACGAGACCAGTATGACAATTTTCTATTTCCTGTCGCATCAGTGCTGTGGTTTGTATCAATAAGCTTGTCAATTTTATGCCAATTAGTATTACCACAGGGGGTAGTTTCACAGTGTGCTATTGCCCAGTACAAATGTCAAATTCTCGGCCTACTGCGTGTAAGACCCTTCCTGCCAGCAGACTGAGTGAACACTTATATCATTAATCTGAGATTTGAACTCTGACCTTGGAGGCAGGGCCTGGGAGAGAGGGGTGCAAATGGTGCCAAACACAGGACCTGGTCTGGGGGGTGTCCTGGGCTTGGTGCTTCAAACAGTTTCTCATTGTCCATGCTGAGTAGTTGAAAGACTGGCGTAAAAAAAACAGATCTGTTGGGCTGAGAGATCCAATCATTGAGCCTGTGAGTCAGTGTAAGGTCACTTTCACTAGTTGTCATTGCTGCTGCATCCAACCTTTGGGCAGTTTCCCAATTGGATACTGTGGGCTAGATCTAACCAAATAATGACAGAGTGCTGGTTCCAGATCCTACTACGCAAAAAAAAATTAGGCGTCTTCCATGCCATCGTGTAAGGGGGGGCCGGGGCCTCAACATGTTGGCAAAGCCTGGCTTGCATGGAGATCAGGGTGCAATGGTTAAAGGGTGCCCTGATCAGAGTGCACACTAATGTCCCCCTCATCCCACTACAGAAGTCTCAGGGGCTCCCCCTCCCCTCCCCGCTTTTCCCCTGCTCTATCATCAAGCCAGCAGTGGCCACCATCACACCCTACAGTTGAAGCTGGTATTCATCCTTGCACCCCTCAACAGTCAGTGTCGGGCACATCTCACCTCCTCCTAAACATTGCTGTCCACCATCCCCACACAGCCATCGCCAGCACCTCACCTCCTTCCTCCCCTTCCCTCCCCAACTTCCACACACACAGCTGCTCCAACACAAATGAATAAATTCTACACCCCCCTGCCATGAATCTCCAACTGGGTCTGCTCCGTGCTGCCTCCTGGTACTGTGCTTGGGTGGCACTGCCAAGGTGACATAGGCATGGTGCCAACCTGTGCCAAGAGGCATGCCAGGGAACGTTGCTAGGCCACTCTCCCCCAGGGACTATATTTGACGGCCCCATGACGTCCTGGTTTGCATTTTCAATTACCCATATTTTGTACTTTATACACCGCATCTCCCATCGCATCTGCAATGTATGCTTATCCGCAATTCCTTCACCCTCTCCTCTCTTTTCTTGGGGAGGCAGCAGTAGTCACAGAACAGAGACTGGAATGATTTCAGTGGAAGTGTAACCCAAATGAATGAATTAACCTGGAAATGTTCAAATTGCTGGGTCCAGAGCTGCAATAACGACCATTCAATTTTAGCACAGAATGGTATAGACTGTCTGCCTGAAGACAGACCCTGGTTTCATTGCCTGCTAATGCTTCATCTTGCGCTGCTTTCTTTGCAGCTTTTGTCAATGGTACTTTGTCATTACCCTTCAGTCTCAAGGGCATGATGTGGAGGCAAGTTCCAAAATTGCTCAGCTGGAACAGGAATCAAACCTGTTGGTGTTATTCTGAACCACCATGTTAGTTAGCTTGCCAGCTGAGCTAACCAACCTCTGTCTTCAATTACCTCTTTATCTTTGGTAACTGCTGTTTAGCTTCCAAGGACTTAAGTTCTAAAGAGATATAAGGAGGCAGACCTGAACCTCTCCGTCTACCTATAACTCTTTCCTCCTTTAAAACACTGCTTAAAACCTATCTCCTTGACCAAACATTTGTTCATCTTCCCCAATATACCGTAATAATAATGTGTCAAGTATGATTTATAATGCTTCTGTGATACGTCTTGATGCATTTTATAATGTTAACAGCAACAACTTACATTAAAGGCACTTTATTAATATAAAGAGTCCCAAGGCTCCTCAGAGGCACACAGTCTGACACTGAGCCACTTAAGGAGATATTAGGTCAGATGATCAAAGGCTTGGGCAAAGATGTAGCTTTTGAGAAAGAGGAAAGTGAGGTAGAGAGGTTTAGGGAGGAAATTCCAGAGTTTGTGATCTAGGAACTTGCACAGCCACCACAGATGGAGCAATAATAATTTGGAATGCACAGGTGATCAGAATTAGAGGTGCTGCATAAATACAAATTGTTGTAGATTGACAAGCCTCAATTTAGCTTCACACCTAAAGAGTGGTAATCCATTTGTTATGTGCTGCAACCCTAAATTGGTGCTAGGCACATTAACATTTGACATTGTATAGTTCAAGTGGAAAGAATCATATCCATTTCTGAGGGCTGCAGTGTGGGGTGCTATATTTAGAATAAGCAATGCTGCATTGCAGTTTCCTTTGTCAAACCACCAAAGAGGCATCTTGACAGATAAATGAATAGGCAGGGAGGAATACGGACCATGTAGAGACAAAGGGTCTTTAGTTTCGGAAGATGTCATGTGTCGGTGCAGGCTTGGTGGGCGAAGGGCCTGTTCCTGTGCCGTGCTGTTCCTTGTTCTTTGTTGTCTAATTGGATAATAAAGTGGCAAAGATTTGGATGGCCCATGACAGCTTTGGTTACCACCCTCAATTTATCTGGTCCACTGGATTCCCACAGAATGTTTAGAATATGCCCATTTTTTCGTGGCATTTTTCCACGTAACATAAATTAGGATTTTTTTAAAAAGATATTTTGCAATAACAATCAAATTGACACTTGAATTTAGGTTGCACATTTTAAGCATTCAATGTTTTCACTTTCCAGAATACTATTTAGTCAATTGTGTTCATAGAATATTCTAGCAGTTTTGTTCAAACCTTTCAGAGTATTTGAAGACAAATTGCACCAACTTTATTCCGGTTAAATCTATATTGACTACTTTTAACCAGAAAGGCTTTTTGCTTAATTAACAAACACGGGTTATGGGCAGAATTCTCCCAGAAAATTTCCAAGTGTTCTAATGGCGAGAATAATGGAATGATTCATATTGGTCTCTCATGCAAATTCCATATCACGTCAAAACCTCTGACATCCCCCCACCGCCCCCCCATCAAGATCCTTGACATGACCTACCCCCGCATGAGCTCACCATCATAACCATCATGCCTGCCTCCCTGTCATAGTCCCAAGCAGGCCTCACCTCTTGGCAGTGCCCAACTGGCACCACTGGGCTCTCCCATGGCCACTGCTGGGCTGTCCAGTTGCCACTGACTGTGTGCCAGGTAAGCCCTGAAAGGTGGGCCCTGCCCGGTAATGCTCTTGACTATCTGGGTCTTTAATGGCCTCTGATTCCCCTGAAATGACCATCATGCCAATTCTCTGCTAATGGAGACTGGTAGAGATTTTCGCTGTTATTGCACCGCCCCCAAAAGCCAGAGAATTCCATGCGCTGGGATTTGAATAGGCTCTGCATACTTAAGTGTTATTTTAAATATGCTAATTGACCACTGATCCTTTATAGGTGCAATCTGATTCATAGCATTAGGAAGGTGCAGGGAGATTTACAAATTGTTTGGTGCTAGGTGCAAAATGGTGTTTTAGGTTCATACACTTGTCTCCAGGGTCAGCATAATCTGTTAACGGTGCAGTGAGGTCAGAGAATCATCCCCTATGTGTGTAGGATGCTTACATATGTGAGAGAAAAGATTAATGATGTCGGTTTTGTTTTGTGCTTTTTAAATTTCAGAAAATGTATTCAGTTGGAAGAATGAAAAGTAATAATTTTTCCTTATTGTATTGAATTGTAATTGAATACAAAATAGTGGTCAGTATTTTCAAAATAGTGTTAAAACAATCTGTCACCCGGATGTGGTAAAGATCCAGCATGATTGCTCAATTTTGGATGTACATTTTAAAATAAGCCAAAAACTATATGGATGTCAGCAGAATATTAAAAAAGCTCTTCGATAATAAGTCTCATTAACATTCAACCACCAATATTCCAATTAGCTGCTAATGGTCTCCAGTATTGCACTAATCAAACTATCCTCCAGCATGAATCATCACCTCTGGAAAAGAGCATTATAGAGTGAAAAAAAAACACTACTGTAAACATTTCTGGTTGTGGAAGGGGTGAACAGTTAAAATGAAACTTCTTTTTCAACTGTAATGTTTTGCGAATGTACGTTAGAGAAATATGAATAATATTATTGAAATTTAAACCCATCAGGTCCCTACAAAGGAGAGTGTTGAGAGGCTGTCTCATGATGAAGAAAATGAACGATCTGAAGACATGGACAGTAACCAAACAAAAGTAAAGTGCGAGAAGCCACCGCGCCCTGTGTCAGATTGTGGTCAGCTCAGCAACTGGCAATGTGCGATCCCACAAGATGACTCCCCCACAGTGGCAGAGCTCAATCTGAGGTCTAGAATGCCAGCAGACCCAACAGGAATTTGTGGCAACGCTTCACCAGCCGCCAAGATAAAGCTCAGGAACAGACGTGTTAGGCCAAGGCCGTTTTCTGTGATAGATGGAGCAACTCTTGTTGAGCATTGTGAGAAGACAAGCAATCTTCACCAAGTAAGATTTGGCTGAATTTTTAGTACTTATCTGAATTGCCTTGGTCTTATTTGAGAGATATGCACCATGCTTCCTTATTCCTTCTGGCTTTCTAGCTTTTTCTGTTCCAACTTCTTGAATAATTTCTTTGGAATGTAGCAGAAAATGACTAAAGCTAAGTGTAAGAATAATACTGTACACTTGAACAAATTTCTATCCATTAATAACCTCCTTGACTTGCATTTACTTTAATTTCTCATCTTGCAGAACTTATCTAATAATGTAGTAAATGTGCCATCTGTATCATTTGAGTGCTTTAATCTAGATAGGTTAGTCATAAATTTCAGCATTGAGTATAAGAATTAAGAAGTTCGTTCCTGTAGCATTTTAACAGACTGAACTGGAAGCAAATTATTGTAGGGAATGTTTTGTTTAATCTCATCTTAAGAGATATTGTCCACTATTGTGATAACTCATACAGCCCAGACAATCTCAGATTTTATTCCTGGCATGTGCTGAATCAGAGAGCAGAAGTTGTTGTGCTTCAGTTGACAAGTACAGGGTTAGGGGAGAGTCCATTAGCCTCTCTTTCTACCCCGATTGCATCTGTTGATCTGTGCTGGAATGATTTTGTGACCACTGGATGAGAGGACAAATGAGATTCACTGACATGTCCTCAGTACTGAACAGCTTGCTTGTGCTTGTATTTATGCTCATGCATGAAAGATTTGCCTGTTCGCCTGGCCAGGTTACCAGATGGCTATCGATATCTATGGAACTGGAGCTCCACAGGTACCAGAATCTTCAGGAAAGGAGAGAATGAAAACAAGAATAAAATAACAGACATTCCATTGTATTCATTGATGGCTTTCTCAGTTTAAAATCCTTTGATCAAATCCCTCCATGACCTTAGCTGCCGCCCTCCCCCCATCTCTATTTTTGTTCATGGGATATGGGCGTCAATGGCTCGCCAGCATTTATTGCCCATCTCTAGTTGCCATTGGAAGACAGTTGAGAGTCAACCACATTGGTGTGGATCTGAAGTCACATGAAGACCAGACCAGGTAAAGACGGCAGAGCTCTTTCCCTCAAGGACATTAGTGAACCAGATGGGTTTTCCCATGATCGACAATGGTTTCATAGTCATCAGTAGATTCTTAATTCCAGATATTTTTCATTGAATTCAAATTCCACCATCCACGGTGGTGGGATTTGAAGCCGGGTCCCCAGAACGTTAGCTGAGTTTCTAGGTTAATATTCGAGCAATAATACCAGTAGGCCTTCACCTCCTCTCTCTGTAACTTCTCCAGTCTTACAGACCTCTGAAATATCTGTGCTCCTCCAATTTTTGGTCTCTTATGCATCACTGATTTTATCACTCCACTGGCAGTACCTTGAGCTGCCTGGGTCCATAAGCACTGGAATGGCGTCCCGACGTATCTCGGATTTACTACCTTCCTCTTCTTCATTCTTTTAAATCAGTACTTGAAACTGAGCTCTTTGACGAAGCTTTTGTCCTTTTCTAATATCATTTTACGTGGCTTGCGTTCTTATCCAGTTGGTGTTATAACTGGACAAGAAGATCCCAGAATAGAATCCTGGCTCAAAAGGCCATAAAAAAATTTATTTAAAAAGAAGTGGAGACACAGTTACAAAACCACAAATTTGTTTTAACATCAAGAATTCTTTTTTATTAAATATGAAAAATTTGATTATGATATGATACTCCTTTACTCCCTGCTTAGCTTCACAAATATACACAGATTTTAAGGTACAAAGTATATCTTAATTGCATTGGCCTTAGTGATACAGTCCCTTTAAACACACATGCTAGCTATTGTCAGACACACTCCACTCCAAATCCAATGAATTTCTGTGAATGTCCCCTTAATACCCCCCCCACCCCCACATGATTCTTAGCCACCTTGTCTCACTGAACTCCAGCTTCCACACGAGTGATTAAAATTCTGCCTAAAAAAACCACGCACTTTTAAATCTTCTTTTAAAGAATGTTTTCCCTTACCTGCTTCCATTAACGATTCGCTTCCACATTTTGCACCTTCCCTTCCTTTGTCTTTAATGGTCAAATCACAAACTTTAATAAGGTGGCCACAACTTTTATTTTACCTCTAAAGTCTGCTTTCTCACTTAAAATCTAGGAACTGCAGCTGTCTTTTCAATTCAGAACACTTTTATCTGCTTTTCCCTTGAACTCTCCTGAACAGCACCTTGTTCAACCTCTTAGTTTCTGTTTCCTGAGACATTTTTTCTGTCCCAATTCTGTGGTTGTTTATCCTTGTCATGTTCAGCTTCTCTTCTGGTAGAACAGAGAGATGTTTACTCCCAGACTTCTGATCTTCAACTGTAAAATATTCAATTGTAAAATATCCAGCAAAAAAACTAAACTTAAAAAGCATTCCTACCTTAAAGATGTCCCCAGTTGCTGAGCAATGACTTTTATTTCTCCATTTTTTAATTAACTTTTTGCACCATGACCTCTAAGCACAATAGACGCACACTTTGAACTGAGCCAACCCCACACATACAAACACCCTTGTCCAGCATGAATCTGATTATAAGCTTACCATTCCTTACACAGAAACACTAAACATTCTTAAAACTATAATTTATTTCTAATATATAACAATACAATTATAAATCCTTTAAAACAAACTCAATTTTCCTGAAACTTGGGGTGGAATTTTCTAGCTGCGCTTGCTTCAAAACTGGAAAATCCCGCACGTGATTAACTGACCTTTGCATGATTCGTACCCATGCATGCCCTTCCAACAGCAGTCAGTGCATAGCTATCAGATGCCTGTACTCCCCTGCCCTAGCCCAAGAACACTGAGGCCATTATTAGTGCGCTTACATTCTGATTGACATTGGCTAACCTGAACCTTTTGATACCTGTGGCCTTGGTTCTATATTTTATTGCCCACCAAGTGCTTCCTTGGGCAGAAATTTCAACTGTGGTATAGTGGGCAATGGTAGGGTGATAGCACTCTCAGCCTGATTGCTCTTTTCATTTTGAAGGGATCAATCTGGTGGTGTGTATAATGGTTGGCTAATATCTCACAGTTTAATCTACACCAGTTGACAGTCCCTCTCCATCTCCCTATTTGGGAACCAGAAAACAAGAACTAGCTGATAATTGCACCTAATTGCAAATACACAAGAGGGGATTATTGTCCTACTCTGATTAAATTGCTATTTATATTTCATTACAGAAGCACAGTTGGGGCAAATATTTGCAGGAACTCTTTCATTGCTCATAAACAAAATTCAGAAACAGTTACTTAGAACTTTCTCACTTTGAAAATGTCATTTCTATAAATAGAATGGAGCTTTGCTTCAAAATCAGTGACAATGCTGTGAAAACGCTTGCATGATGATGTCTGTATAATATTCCTTTGTTCATTACAAATAAGGTGCGGTGGGATTTTATTTGATTAAATTAACACTTGTTACCAATATTGCACAACACAATTTTAGTTTTATTTTTTGCAGTCATAAAATGAACTGGGCCAACTGTATAGAACTGAAGTGGGGAGACTGGGACTGCCAAATCAAAAGATGGTAAAATCAAGCAGATTTATTACTTCTCTCATTTCCAGATAAGTAAACTGAGGCCAGGCTTCAGTTTCCTCTCAGTGAGAATTTTAATAATCTATGCTGATAGTGACCACAGCTTGCCTACTTCCAGGACTCTGACTAATCAGCAGCCAGCAGCAAAACTTCCTGCTTATATAATCAACCATTATTTTGGCTGTTTGTGTTGGTCTGTATGCCTGGCTGGGAAAAAGAGCTTTAATCACATTGTGCAGAATTACACATTTCAAACATATTATGACTAAGTTATTTTTCAGAGTAATAGGCAAAATTTGAGCCTGCCATAATTAGTCTCCACCATTTCATTTCACCTTTCAACACACACTTATCGAAATTATTGATTCTTGCTTCTTGTCAGTTTGTGTATAAGTCCCCTGGGTTTGGGCATGCAGATCACTATCTTAACAAATGTTCTGGTACAGGCCTTTGCAAATAGGGGCCTAATGTCTATAACGGAATTATTCCTGAAATTTTGGGCATCCTAAACACAGCTGATGCCAGGTCTTCTACACTTATTACAACCATGTCTACAAATATACAAATTAGGGGCAGAAATAAAATATTTGGTCCCCCTGAGTCTGTTCCGCCACTCAATAAATCATGGTTGATTTGACTGTGCTCTCACCACCATTATCCTGCATATCCCTGTTACCTTTTGATTCCATTGATCGAAGAAACTCTGCTTTAATAATATGCAATGGCTCCGCCTCAATTACTATCTGGGGAATGATGCTCATGACCCTCTGAGAGAAAAAAGTTGTCCTCTTCCCCATCTTAAATGGGATTTTTTAAACTGTGTCCCTTTGTTCTGGTTTCTCCCATAAAGTGAAACATCTATTCAGCAACTACTCTGTCAAGCCCTTCAGGATCTTACGTGTTTCTATGCAGTCAGTTCCCTTTCTTTTAAAGTCCAATGGATACAAGCCCAACTTGTTCAACCTTTCCTCGTAAGATAACCTCTCATCCCATCGATCAGTTGCACAAACTTTCTCTGAACTGCTGCTGTTGCAATTATGTCCTTTTCTTAAATAAGGAGACCACAAGTGTACACAGTGCTCCAGACGTGGTCTCAACAATGCCCAGCACAATTATAAGCAAAGCATTTTATATAGCGCCCACAAGACAGTGCTCAAGGGGCACCCCCTGGCCTGCGATCTTCCCAGGAGGCCCCAATGGCCTCTGGCTCTATCAGTGAGGGCCATAACTGTTCACCATTCATGGGAACCCAGCGAGGCTACAAAGGCAAGTGAGTCTGGAGGATTGTGCCTCAGGCTCGCTAATGCCATGCTAATAACTGTTCAAATTTTGAATAACATATTCAGCCTCTCACTAGAAACGGGCAAGAGGCTGACCACACTGGAGATCCGGTGCCGATGGGATCACGAGAGTCAAGAAATCGGGTGTGATCCTGATTTCTCGGCTCTCGTGTGACTTCATCACAGCCAGAGATTTTAGTCTGTTCCTTTTAGCATTTTTCTAACACCTTGCCTCATCTACTGGTTCACGCTTAAGTTTATTCACTCTGACCCTTCCTGTCATGCTCTAATTATCATTGCTCTCTTGCCTTGACCTGTCTCTTTCACACTTGACCCCTCACTCTCATTATTTATTTTAAAACTCTCTCTACGGCCCCAATTATATGACTTGCCAGATCACTGGTTTCAGCGTGGCTCAAGTGAAGACTCTCCCTATGATACAACTCCCATATTCCTCAGTATTGGTGTCAATGCCCCATGAATCAAAACCAATTTCTCCCATACCAATCTTTAAGTCACAGCTTTAACTCTAATCTTACTTACCCTAAGCCAATTTTCTCATGGCTCAAGTAGAGGTCCAGAGTTTATTAATATAGATGTTCTTTTTTTCAAATTATCCCCTAACTACTCATGCACCCTAAGCAGAATCTCTTTCTTGGCCCTACATATGTCTGCAAGGAGTCTAATTGGGGGTCCAAAAAGGGACTGTGGAAAAAAAACCATTTCTTTGAATGTGAAGCAGCTGGAAGAGCAAAAATGGCACTGGGGCAACACAGTGATTTGCACTGCTATCTCTCAGTGCCAGGGACCCGGCCTCGATTCCTGGCTTGGGTCGCTGTCTGTGCAGAGTCTGTACATTCTCCCCATGTCTGCGTGAGTCTCCTCCCACAGTCTGAAAGACATTCTGGTTAAGTGCACTGGCCATGCTAAACTCTCCCTCAGTGTACCTGAACAGGCGCCAGAGTGTGGCCACTAGGGGATTTTCACAGTAACAGTGTTAATGTAATCCTACTTGTGACACTAATAAATAAACTTTAGAGTAGTCCTGAAAACTGTTGCAAGCACTTGCACTGCCCTCTCCCGACTGCCTTCCTCTCAGAAGGGCAGTATAGTGACATAATGGTTAGCACTGCTGTCTCACTGTGCCAAGGACCCAGGTTCAATTCCAACCTTGGGTAACTTTCTGTGTAGAGTTTGCATATTCTCCCTGTGTTGGCATGGGTTTCCTCCGGGTGCTCTGGTTTCCTGCCACAGTCCAAGATGTGTAGGTTAGGTGGATTGGCCATGTTAATTTGCTCCTTAGTGTCCCAAGATGTGTAGATTAGATGGGTTGGCTGTGGGAAATTATATGGGGTTACGGGGATAGGGCGTGAGAGAGAACCTGGCCAAGTTCCTCTGTCAGAGAGTCAGTACAAACACAATGGGCCAAATGGCCTCTACTGCTCTATAGGGATTCTTTGAGCCTCACTGCTGGCATTACAGTTGTCTATAATTGATGTTTGCTTTGTTGGCAGGCAGCCTGGGGCTATGCAGCTGTCTGAAGCTCACTAGTCTAATTTAAACAAGATTGAGCTTTGGATCTACCTCCTTGGGTGCAAAGGACTCACGTCAACTGACCAGCACTATCAAATTGCCTGCATTTTCCCTTGGCATTGTCATTTCGATAGTCTTTGTTCATAATTCAGTTCTATGACATTCAGAGCTGCCATTACATGGATGGCTTTTTCAAAGTTTTGTTTTATCTTGAAACTAATAACTTCAGGACTATTGACAGAATTATTAGAAGAGTGAGATATTTGGGCATTCTTAGGAAATAATAATAATTCACATAAACAGAAAACGCTGGAAAATCTCAACAGGTTTGTAAACATCTGTGGGGAGACAATAGAGCCAATGTTTTGAATCTAGAGGACCCTTCGTCAGAATAATTAATAGTTAATCAGTTCAAATTTTAGATCTAGTGTTGGGATCTTCACGGGCTGGAAGGATGGTTGGATGAACTAATTCAATTTAGATATTCACAATATGTTTTAACATATTAGACATAATTTTGATTATTTCTTTCAAATTACAGCCAGCAAGTTGCCGTCCACCACCGCCACACCATGTACCACCTTTCAGAACTGTGTCCCACAGCAATCGAGCACTCATCTTGTCTCAGAGCACTCCGATAGGTCTCGATCAACTTGGCTCAAAAAGCCGTGTATTGGCAGTGACAGGTGGGGGAGCATACCTTTTAACTTCATCTGTTGTTTTGCAAAAAGTATTGTGCAGTTGGGAGATCCAGATGCTCTTGGACTTGAAGTCAGTGCAATCATTGTAAATATAAATGCCCAATGTAGCAGTCATTTTCCATCTATTTCTATTACAACAGCATTTATATCCAATTTTGAATATACTTTGTCCAACAATTCTTTTCCTTCTGTTCTTCCAAAGATGCTGATCCCATTTTCTCATCCTGAATCAGGACAAAGAAAATACTAGCCAAACATTGTGGCTTGCAAGTTTGGCACGGTAGCACAGTGGCTAGCATTGCTGCCTCACAGCGCCAGGGACCCAGGTTCAAATCTGGTCTTGAGTCACTCACTACCTGTGTAGAGTTTGATTATTCTCCTGGTATCTGCATAGGTTTGCTCTAGGTGCTCTGGTTTCCGCCCACAGTCCAAAGATGTGCAGATTACATAATTGGCCATGCAAGAGTCAGGGCAATTAGCAGGTCAAATACGTGAGTTTACGGGGATAGGGCCTGGGTGGTACTGTTATTGGTGCAGGCGTGATGGGTCAAATGGCCTCCTGCACTGTATGGATTCTATGATTCTTTATTTCTGGCATTGGGTGCTTGGCACTGCATGGGAAAGAACGTGGGTGGCAGAATAGACACAAACCCATCAAAGCTCCAGTTAAGCTTGTTGAGCCTGTGATAAAGTGCTCCACGTTAAAGGCCAAACAATTTTCCAAGTAACAGGTGGGGAACAGGAATCCTTAACAAAGTGGGGATGTGGACAGTGATAGAATTGAACCAGCAAGCAAGGAAAGCCTTTGAAACTTTACTGGAATGGTTTGAATTAGCTGAAAGGTCAAATTGCATGCATTGAAAAGTTGCAGGAGCTCACCAGGGGCCAGTGGAATGGCAGAGGTTGTAATAATCCCAGCATTGCCTGGGCATTGAGACAGTGAATCAGGCTGCTTGAATATGATCTCGGCAATAAGAAGGGCGTACCTGGAATTGGGACTGGGTGCCATTGCACATAGAGGTCATAGAGACGTTGTAGTGGCAGCATGTAGAGTGAGAAAGGGTCCCTGGGCATCAGGAGCTACAGTTGCAGAGCTAGACCAATGGAGGAGAGGACGAGCTACCCAAAGTGCAGGACAGACTGGCACAGGTGAAGTTACCTGGACATGTCAAAACAGCAATGCCGAAGGAGACTGCTTCTCGAGGGGGATAGTCACAAAGGTTTGTGCCCTTGTCAATGAGGTGCTCACACCTGCACCCATAGCTAGGCCTTGCCAATAACAGTCAAGGTAACCGTAGCTTTGAATTCTTTGTCTCTGGATGATTGCACAGCTCAGCCACGGACCTCTGTGGCATTTCCAAGTCAGCCAAATCATTGTGATCCCAAATGCCCTTTTAGCCAAGGCTGCAGACAACATCAAATCTCCCAGCAGTTAGACCTCCAAAGCTCAGACAGCACTTCGATTTGCCACAATTGCTGAGTTCACACATGTACACAGGATATCATTGACTGAACCCATGTGGTTATGAAGGGCATCAAGTGACATGCCAGAGATATTAATCAGTAGGTAGTTCTACCAATCCAAGAATGTGCAACTCGTCTGTGACTACAATGGAAACTTCCTGCATGTCAGTGAACACTTTCCTGGAACCTGCCATGTTGCATGTTTTATTCTCCAGTCAAACCAGTTCATCCATTGTGCTTCCATCCCATTCCCTGACCCCCCCCCCCCCCCCCCCCCCCCCTCCCCCCCGGTCCACAGATAGAATCTGCTAGACAGGGTTTACAGTCAGAGGTAATGATTCATTATTCTTGTGCATGAGTCATGAACTTAACCAGAAGGTTGTTTCAATGACAGCCATTTGCAGACAGGAATCCACATCGAACAATCTATCAGCCTGATGTGCTTTTGTTGCTTGGACCTCTCAGGTGGCACCCTACAATACTCATGGATTTGGGTTTCTGGCATGAGTGGGGTCTGCTGCATGCTTCACAACATGGCCCAACAGAGCAAAGTGATCCTTGAAGAGACACAGAGAGTGGAAGGTGTGATGTCCTCAGAGAATGAACAGAATATGGGAGAGAATGGGACAGGAGATGTGGAAAGGAAGGCTTCTGCCTTGCAGGTTGTTCTGAGTCAATATGGAGGTGACCAAGCTCTAAGCGTAACAAGGTCTGTTCAGGAAGTCAGGTTTGTGAGGGACAACCTGATCCAGCAAAGGTTCAGCAGACAAACTCAGAAATCTGAAGGACAAATCACATGCTGTAACTGCAGCAATCTGACACAGGAAAGACAATCATGCATCCAGCCTCTCCAATCTTCCCGTTACTGAGAGATGGATTACTGCCTGCAGTCTCCACTGTTACTGATATGCATGGTTACTACTGTTTAGCACAAAATATAAAGACAGATTATCATACTGAAGAGAGAATTGTCATGAAGATGTGCATCTATCAAATAATGATTTTTAATCCACTGGCTGGAAACTTGGACTTGAACTTTGAAGAAGACTTTAAATAAACAACAGGCTAAAGAGGATGACTAGAAAATTGCAGGCAAAAAGTGGGCTAACACAATCTGCATTACAACACGGTTCACATTTCACTCCATTGAGATGAAGATGCTAGGTCTGTGAAGATCCCACCAGAGATAATTAACCCCTGAGGAATGTGAAAGACCGTATCTCTTGTGTCATGCTTCAACATGCCAGCAAAGCCCAACTGCACTGAGATCAAGACGTCATGTTTAGAGGGCGCTCAATCAAAGCAAAAAGTAATTTCTCCCCACCCCACCAAAGAAGTCTCAGGGGCTCACCCCTACCCACCTGCCCTGTGATGAGAACCAGTATTCGTCCCTCAGCTACCCTGACTGGAGCTGGCATTTCCAATCCCAACCCCTCCAGCAGTCAGTGCTGGCATCCCTCTCCTCCCCTGAACTTTGGACTCCTTCCCCCCACCCCCCAATGCCACGGCGATCACTGGCAACCCCAACCCCCACACCTGCTCGCACCCACCATCACATAAAATGAATTCCACCCTTTCCCCCTTGAGGGTCCCACTGCGGTGCTCCCTTGGCACTGTCCCTGACGCTTGGTGGTACTGTCAGTGTGGTGTGATGCTAATTTGGCAGTTTTGACCTGACAGTGTTGTCCTGCGCCAAGGAGTTGACATGATGTGGAGATGCCAGCGTTGAACTGGAGTAAACATAGTAGGAAGTCTCACAACACCAGGTTAACCTGATGAAGGAGCTGTCCTCCGAAAGCTAGTAGCATTTGTGACCAAATAAACCTGTTGGACTTTAACCTGGTGTGGTGGGACTTCTTACCAAGAAGTAGAGCCAGGTGCATTGCCAATCCACTCCCTGGCCATGTCCCTGTCCCTTCATGCCTTCACAAGTTTCCATTCGACAGGTTCAGGTCTGGGTGAACCTGTTGTATGCCTCACTGATGTGATGTCACATCGGTGTGGTTTGAAAATATAATGGGGGCTCAGTATTTGGCAGGGGGGCATTTAATTATATGTAATTAAATGTTGTGGATGTGAACTTGATTATGTTACTGGCAAGGAGTAGCCACAATCTGAAATTGCGATTTCGCTGGTGGGTTTTGCCAGATGTTGAACCCCAGTCGCCATTCCCACGGATGGCAAACATGGACTCAAAATCCCGCTCATTAGATCTAATTACTTGGGCCACAAGGCAATGGCAAACTTTGTGGCTATAAACTAATCAAGCTACCTTTTTGAAGACATGAATCTGATTTGGATTTGTCCTCTGACAGTGGAGGGAACAAGTCACATGACCAGCAACCACCTTTCATGTGTTAACAAAGAAATGTTTTGGCAGCAACTTGATGCTGATGAGCTGAAGACAAACAGCTGAAGTTACTGAGCTTTGGTCTCTCACCACCCTTCCGAGCAAGCTTTCAGCCCTGTTTATTGATTGAGTCCAACCAGAGCACACGATCTGCATGCAGACACCCCTTTTTTTCAGACATTCTGCTCAATCTCATTGTCTCCAGAGGAACAGCCAAATGAACTGGCTGTAACTTTAAATTGAAATATCAAGAGCACCAAAGGAACGACTAAGCAACTGCGCCACTGACTATATATTCCTTTTACTTGCGGAATCTATCCTTCCTCACTCTGTAATCTGTATTTGTGTGTGTATGTGGTCCCCTGAGTATGTGTGCACATGTGGAAGCTAGTATGTATTTGATTATTTTACTTAGATCATTGTAACTACAAAAAAACTAACTTCTTTCTTTGTTAATCTCAAGAAAATCTGTCCTATTGATTCCTTCATACTCACAGCGCATAAACGGTTACAGAATTAGCAAGCACATCTTTTGAAATTAAAAATAAATCCTGTTATGATCTAATGAGGAATGGGAAATGAAGTGAGCTATTCCACCTCTTATCTACTTATAACAGAAGCTATTTACATGGTGAGTCAAAGTTAATACATGCATGCAACATCTACAACACAACCACAATGACTCAATTAGTGATTTACACAATGCTTTGCCCTCCACATTCAGGCACTGGTAAGTTGGCATTCACTTGTTGCCTCAGAGGAGGTGGAAGCAGCCTTCTCACATCCCTGGCTTTGTAGTTGTTGACACTGTGGTAGTTGTCCTCATCTGAGAGTGATCCATTGAGGTTCCTCCTGGGCTGGCAGGGACAGCCATTATCACTAGGCCCTGCTCCATATGTTGTCCCTCTTTCAAAATTGGGACAATGAAGGCGACACAAGAGCTCTGGGACCCTTAACTTCCTCTGGCATGTCCTCTCTCTTTGACAGGCTCTGCCATTGGCATGAGGGAATCTACAGCTGGGACACAGCTGGCATTCCCTCTGTATCCCATTGGGTCACTCTGTAGGAATGTCATGTCCAAGCTCAGTGCCTCATGTATTCCATGGACATCAGTGCTTAGATTATGAATGGACTGGTCAAGGCTATATACAGTGCCCTGCACCCTGAGAAGGACATGATGCTGTTTCTGCTTGCACTCCAGGTGCTGCTGCATTTGGATCTCCATGAACTCTTTCACGGAAGAAGCTTATAACTCAAAGTCTTGAGAGGTGGTTGAGCTCATCTATGCCATAGACTCCTCAGTCACTGGCCATCAGTCTGCACTGCCTCAGGAAACTCTGACGGATGACCAGAATTCTGTTCCTCCTTCTTCAAGTACTGAGGCCCAGACAATGACTCTTCAGGGCCTTTCTCACTGTTACTGTCTTTCCCTTTCCAAGGAGGATTCTCCACTGCTGCCTTTGCTTCAAATACCTCCTGCGTGAGTGATGAGCCCCCCACCATGTGCTTCTGCTTCTCTCTCAAACATGGGCCCACTGAGGTGCTGGTATTTGTGCTGATGGACGACGTATTAGTCCATTCTGACTGTGGTAGTGTGGACCCATTAAGGGAGCATTCCCTAATGGCCACATGATCGGGCCGGAGCCAATGGAGTGTCAATGCGGCAAGCCGAGCTAATCAAGTGCAAAGATGTGAATCCTGGGTTGGGGAGGATCCTCAATTGGAGTCAGGGTGGAGTGGAGAATAGTCACATATTTAGTTCTGTCAGAACCTTGCTTGCAAATAACTATTTGTTGTTGGCAATAAATCCTTTTATTCTTTGAGCCACAATGAGTTGCCTTCAATTTGTTATAGTGAAGATACAACATTGACAACTCTTCCTCCTGCTGCTGTCTGAGAGATCGTTCAGAGAGCTGGGTGGGCTGAGACTCTGCTGGGACCTGTTACGGCTGCACATGATAGAGAATAGGCATACGCAGGGAGGAACAGACTGAGCCCTCAGTGTGCCTGTGAAGAGGCTCTGTGGCAGCAGACTGGAGACTCCAAGGAGTCTGCAATGGCTTGGCTATTTCATCAGGGTCCCATAATGTTGGGCCGTCTTTCGTGGTGGCACTAACTTATCTCATGGTGAGGGAAGAGAAAGGATGACTGTCAGCGTTTGTGCTCCAAAGTGCAACCAACAACTCTAAGCAACTTTAATGTCTTCTACCACAAATGACTTGGAATTTTTCAACAATGGTGTTAGTTGAAGCAAGCCCACAGCACCCCATGGTTACCCAGATTGGAATTGCTAAATGTGTTCAAAATCTATTCCATTTAGGTTGATGGTAATACCACAACACAATAGAGCATGTCCTCAACGTGAAGATGGGACTTTGTCTCCATAAAAGCTGTGCTGTGATCACTTATATCAAGACTGTCATAGACAGATGCATCTGCACCTGGAAGGTTGGTGGGGATGAGGTCATGTATGATGTTTCTCTCCTGTTGATTCCCTCATCAACTGCCACAGACCCAGTTTAGCAGCTACGTGCCTTTGGACTCAATCAGCACAGTCTGTAATAGTGCTATCGAGCCACTCTTGGTAATGCACATTGAAGTCTCTGATCCAGAATAGAATCTGCTTCCTTGACCCCTCAGTGCTTTCTTCAAGTGATGCTCACCATGGAGGAATAGTGATTCATCAGATGAGGGGGGTGGTATGTGATATCAGCAGGAGGTGTCCTTGTCCAAATTTGACCTGATGCCATGAGAATTCATGGAATTTGGTGTCAATGTTGAGGACTCCCAGGGCAACTCCCTCCCAACTCTATAGCATTGGATCTGTTGTGGCGGTGGGACAGGACGTACCCAGGGATGGTGATGGCACAAATCCTCTGTTGCTAAGAAGGAAGACTTTGCAGCATTGATAAGACTGAGTTTGCTGTTGTTGTTTCTGGTGCCTAGATTGATGCAGGGTGGTCTATTCAGTTTCATTCCTTGGAAACTTTTTACAGCGGTTTGATACAACTGCGAGACTTGCTGGCTCATTTTAGAGGGTATTTAAGAGCCAATCACATTGCTGTGGGATCTGGAGTCACATGTAGGCCAGACAAGATAAGGATGGCATATTTCCTTCCCTAAAGGCCATCAATGAACCAGATGTGTATTCGCTACAAACAACAATGGTTTGATGGTCATCATTAAACTTCTAATTCTAGATAATTTATTGAATTCATGTTCCACCGCCTGCTGTGGTGGGATTCAAACCTCAGAACGTTAGAAATGCAAAACCAACTGAGGTATTTACAGGAGAGATGTTATTTGTGCAGTGATGGAAATTGTGTGAGAAACTGGGATTGAAAAGATAAAAATAGCTGCCGTTACTGACAATATGGCAGGGTGAGCTCAGTGAGCCAAATGATTTACTCCTCATATCATAAATATCGCATTAAATGAAACTGATTGCTTAATGGAGGAGAAAATGCTAATGACTTATGGACAGCTAATGAGTGCAGATATTTATACTAATATGACATCTTTGTTCAAAAAGAATGTAACGTAGCCAAAGGAATGGAATATAACTCAGAAGAGGCAGTGATGTTCTAATCAGATTGCACCTTTAAATACTGCATCCAGTTCTGGTTGCCAAGAAACAAGAGGCACTCAAACATTGGAGACAGTGCAGCGAAGAACCACAGAACTGATCCTCAGTCATACAGATTTGAGTGATAAGGAAATACACAAGAAACTTGGGATGACTCGGAGATAATCCTCTTGGAATCTTTAACATCGCTAAGCATGTAAAAACTTTTAACCTTGAATATTACTTTGAATTAAAATTCTGAGAATCGAACTAGGGCCACAAAGTTAAACCAGAAAAGGATCATTTTAAGTGACTCTTTATGATGGCACAGTGGTTAGCACTACTTCCTCACAGTGCCAGGGACCCGGGTTCAGTTCTGGCTTCGGGTGACCGTCTGTCTGTGTGGAGTTTGCACGTTCTCCCTATGCCTGCATTGGTTTCCTCCAGGTACTCTGGTTTCCTCCCACTGTCCAAATATATGCAGGTTAGGTTGATTGGCTGTGGTAAATTGTCCCACAGTGTCAGGGGCTTAGCAGGGTAAGTACATAGTTTAAGGGGATAAGGCCAAGGTGAGATTGTGGTCAGTACAGACTTGATGGGCCAAATGGCCTCCTTCTGCACTGTAGGGATTCTATGATCCTATGAGTGATAAATGTATGGAATAAATTTCCAAACTTTTGCCATGGAGGCAAAAGTTGTGAGGCTGTTTAAGAATGAGACAGTTGGAGAGAACATAAGAACATAAGAACATAAGAAATAGGAGCAGGAGTAGGCCATCTAGCCCTTCGAGCCTGCCCCGCCATTCAATAAGATCATGGCTGATCTGTTGTGGCTCAGTTCCACTTTCCCGCCCTCTCCCCATAACCCTTAATCCCCTCTCTTATCAAGAACCCATCAACCCGCTTCTTAAAAATATTTAGCGAGGCAGCCTCCACCACTTCAACGGGCAGAGAATTCCAGAGATTCACCACCCATAACTGAGGAAAACTAAATTAAGGTAGGCTGAATGGCCTTGCTAATTTGCAATGATTACATTGAGGTGTGATCATTCTAGTGTGCACAAAACACCTGCAGACCCAGTCCAGTATTTATGTCCTTTAGGACTAAATCAGCTCTGCCTGTAGTTGTGCGACAAGCCATTTTTGGTATTGGACATTAAAATCTCCCATCCAGAAAACAATCTGCACCCTTGCCAATCCCAGTGTTTTCTTCAAGTGATGCTCAACATAGAGGAGTATTGATTCATCAGTTTTGGAGAGGGGGGAGAGCCTTGACCTGATGCCAAGAGATTTCATGGGGTCCAGAGTCAATGTTGCGGACTCCCAGGGCAACTCCCTCCCAGCTGCATACAACAGTTGTTGTATTACTTGATGCTAAATATTTTTATAATACCAAGAACCAATAATTTTATAATACCAAAATCACTTGGTTCAGTCACTTTGGTTGCTACAGATACCAATATTAATGGCAGATTTGTGATTTATGGCTGGCAGTTCTAGCTTATGCTGTTAGCTAAACTTTGCATTGAGTTCAGCAATAAAATTGCACACATGGCACATGGAGAAATGCTGCTCATTGGACAGTTAATTGTACTGTTAACAAGACACAGCAGATGCTTGCCTTTTCAATGAAAAATATACTCATACAGTTTGAAGCAACCCAATAGGAATCCAGCGTACTCTAAAAATACAGCTGCAGACTAGACTGGAACAATATTGGATATGAACCACAGAAATGTGAGATTATCTGTTCGAGATGGTTACAGAGCTGTCTCTAGTACACTAAAATAAAATTGCTGATGTGCTGTCACCTTTACATTGGTGTACACCAAAACATGCTCTCAGACCCAGCCTAGTAGCAATGTTCATTAGGACTCGATCAACTTGGTCTGCAGTGGTGCTACTGAGCTCCTTTAGATAATGGACATCAAAGTCCCCTACCCAAAATACATTCTGCACCCTTGTCACCCTCAGTGCTTCCTTCAAGTGGTCTTCTACATGGAGGAGCAGTGATTCATCCAATGATTGGGGGCGGTGGGGGGGGGGGAGGTGCAGGTGATATGTGGTAATTAGCAAGAGGTTTTCTTGTCCAAGTTTGACCTGATGCCATGAGAATTCATGGGATCCAGAGTCAATGTTGAAGACTCATGAGGCAGCTGTCTTCAAGCACATGTACAAAGAAGGACAAAGGGAGTGGATATATGGGACCAGAACTCTCTCCAAGTTCCCCTTAAGTCATATATCAACCCAACATGGAAAGAGATCATTGTTTGGTCAAAATCCTGGAACTCCCTACGGTAGGAGCATCTTCACCATACAAACCGCAGCAGTTCACTACCACCCTCGCAAAGATAATTAGAGACGGACAACAAATGCTGGTCTTGCTAGTGACTTCCGCATCCCATTAATGAATATAAAGAACTCTCCCAAAAAGCACAAGCAGCCATGAAGTAGCGCCTATTGTCATTATGATAATGCATTGCTAAAAGTATATACTGCTTCCATCAGTATTTCTTCGCACAAGTACTTTAATTTAACATCCTAATCTGTTTTCTTCTCATTATACATGCTAATCTACTGGTTGCTCATTTATGCACCACAGTCTAGTAAGCACAAACACTAGGTATAATTTGAAGCAGCTCTACAGTTGATGCCACAGTTTAATGTGTATCAGTGGAATATTAAGTGTTTTTCTTCACTTCTATCAGCACAGATAATTAAACCATTGTCACAGAATGTGTGAGATTTTCACTTTGCCTACACCTTATTGATATTGAAAAGCAGGGCTGCAGGTAATTGTTTTTTTCAAAGGAAGTTAGTCCTGTCCATTGGTTGCCTCCCCACAACTCAATTTTTGAATGGGCCTTTGAAATAGTTGGCAAGTGTTCTTGCCCAAAACAGATTGGATGTGTATTTCAATATTTAGTCTCAAACCTGCTCCCAGTGAAGTACCTGAACTCAATATTTGTGGACTAACTGATGGGCTGTGGCGCAGATCAGACTACCTTGTTTGATTTAATTTGATTTATTGTTGTCACATGAAAAGTATAGTTTCTTGCATGCTGTATAGACAAAACATACCATTCATAGAGAAGGAAAGGAGAAAGTGCAGAATGTAGTGTTACAGTCATAGCTAGGGTGTAGAGAAAGATTGACTTAATGCAAAATAAGTCCATTCAAAAGTCTAACAGCAGCAGGGGAGAAGAAACTATTCTTAAGTCGGTTGGTACGCGACCTCAGACTTTTGTATCTTTTTCCCGAAGGAAGAAGGTGGAAGAGAGAATATCTGGGGTGTGTGGGATCCTCATTATGCTGGCTGCTTTGCTGAGGCAGCGGGAAGTGTAGACAGAGTCAATGAATGGAAGGCTGG
Organism: Carcharhinus amblyrhynchos; assembly: GCF_965287045.1. Classification (NCBI taxonomy): domain Eukaryota; kingdom Metazoa; phylum Chordata; class Chondrichthyes; order Carcharhiniformes; family Carcharhinidae; genus Carcharhinus; species Carcharhinus amblyrhynchos. Next base: position 84,860,535 of record NC_137327.1, on the reverse strand, counting down.
TTAATGTGACGGATTGAGCTACGTTCACAATCTTGTGTACTTCCTTGTGGTTTTGGGCAGCTGTGATACAACCAGAAAGAATGCTTTCTATGGTGCATCTACAAAGGGTAGTGAGAGTCATAGCTGACATGCCAAATTTCCTTAGTCTTCTGAGAAAGTAGAGGCATTGGTGGGCTTTCTTAACTATAGTGTCAGCATGGGGGGAATCAGGACAGGTTGTTGGTGATTTGGGCACCTAAAAACTTGAAGCTCTCGACCCTTTCTATTTCGCCTTCATTGATGTAGACAGGGGCATGTTCTCCTTTACACCTCCTGAAGTCAATCACTATCTCCTTCATCTTGTTGACATTGAGGGAGAGATTATTGTTGCCACACCAGTGCACAAGATTCTCTATCTCATTCCTGCACTCTGTCTCACCATTGTTTGAGATCCAACCTACTATGATGGTGTCATCTGCAAACTTGAAATGAAATTGGAGGGGAATTTGGCCACACTGTCATAGGTGTACATGGAGTATAGTGGGGGGCTGAGAACACAGTCTTATGAGGAACTGGTGTTGAAGATTATCATGGAGGAGATGTTGTTGTCTATCCCTTACTGATTGTGGTCTATGAGTTAGGAAGTTCAAGATCCAGTCGCAGATGAGGTGCTGAGACCCAGGCCATGGAGTTTGGAGGTGGGTTTCATGGGAATAATGGTGTTGAAGGCTGAGATGCAGTCAATAACCTTGTGGTCCCTGAGGTGACCATTGCAAGTCGCTGCAAAAATGGCCCAAAAAAGTTTGGCCTGTTTTATTTCTGCTGCACATTAACATTGTTTTGCTACCTTGCAAAAGGCCAGCTCATGTGAATTTTCTGAAATTTGCTGGTTCTCAATAGGTTGTAAATGTACGTTCATAACTTTAGGTGCTGCAGGGTCCAAAGTCATATTTCAAATGTTTTATGAACACTCGTTTTTTTTTTCATTTCTTTAATTTCTCTCAGAGACCTAAAATGAATTATATTTATTTTGAAAAGCATCTTTATGACATCGGAATGATTAAAAATGGATGAACCTCCACCATAGCATTTTCTTAAACATTCTGTGCCTAATGTGCATAAGCAATTGTTCAGTGGCTTCAGGCTTCAATTTTCATACACAGAGAGACTTGTGGAATGAATGTAATCTTGGTTCAGTACTTTCCATGGACCCTGATTCTCCACTTGTTTAATATGGGTTTCTTAAATTCCCACACAGACTAATGGAAATGTCTGAAAGTCCTCCCTAATGAGTGGTGCATATCCACAGTTATTACACTTAACAAACTTATTTTGGCTTTCCTTATGTTTCAAATTACAATATGTACTTTGTCTGCCCTTTATCGAACATACAGATACTGTTGGCTTACAGTATACATGATTGATTACCTATTTAGAACAAATAGATTTAATAGATCCAATGCTTAACTTCAGACCTTTCATAAATTGTATTCTCTTCATGGTGAAACGCCCAATGAATAATTTTTTGATTGTTGTATCTTGCTTTATACTTTCGTTATCAATTTCAGATTGAATGGATCTAATAAATCCATTTGCTTTATTGCTGTGTGTTTAATAAGCAGTGCAATTTAAAATTCTCATTTTTGCGTACAAATCCCTCCATCGCATCAGTCTTATGTATCTTTGTAACATTCACCAGCATTCTGAAATATCTGCGCTTATATTCTTGAATATCCCTAAATTTAATTATTTCATCATTTGCAGCCACGCATTCTGTTGCCTAAACCTGACACTCTGGCGTTCCTTCACTGGCCTGAATTTTTGCAATGACAGAGCAGGTGTCTGGCTGATCCAAAATAATATCGGAGAACAGATCCCTTGAAATTGGCAGCCACCACTCTTGCCATTTTGGGGACATAAGGATTATAGTTTGCACATGTGTGATTCATGGAGGTGGTTGCACAAGTTAAGCTGCAGCTGTCTTAACTTCCAATTTTTGCCAGAGGGCTATCAAAAAAATATGTCTTGAGCATTTTAGACACATCAGTTTGTTGAGTTCTTGGGAGAGATAGAATTCTGTCCCCGTTGAGATTGGAAGGAAAGATCTATGTCAATCAGGCTATTTTGTAACATTATAATTTCTATGTTTTAAAATGGACATGGCTTTACCTTGACTCGTAATAATGCACCCTAGAGGAATTTCTAACATTCAGACAAACCAGTGGAGACATGTTATATTTTAAAAAGACACTGACCTCCCTTCCTGGAGCTGGACAAAGCTTCTTTGCATTTCTAAAGAAAAATTCTGTTCATTGTGTCTGCAAGGACAAAAGGTAGCTGTTGGGAACTTCTAATGTCCAAAGTGGTGTTAATGGCCTAACCATTCCTAGTCCAAAATACAATAGGATAGTCAACCCAAAACCATAGTCAAGTTACGCTGTCTGAATTCCTTTAATTAATAAACTGTTAGATTATTAATTGAAGGAATAATTAATAATTCTCTAATAATCTTCACTCACTGTTTGACCTCTGACATGAACAGAACTCCAAGAAGCAGCCTCTGCCTTACAACCTTACAATCAAACAGGTTGCAGCAGAAGGAGATCTGCCCAGATACAATCACCAGGCCCTCATCTACACTATGAACTGCTGGAACATTAGAATTGGTGTGTTCAAGACTAAATCAACTCACTGTGAGAAATTCCTCGCTTCTGGAAAGACAGATCACCCTACAAAAGTCAACCAAACTACTTTTTGAAGAAACATTCCTTTTGACTTTTGATTCTGGATTCTGGACTCATATAAAACATAACTCTAATTTTTAATGTGGTCTTGTCCTGAACTCCTGTCTTTTCCTTATACCTCTTTTAGGATATGAGTGCAAAAAGGAGCGAACACTTATAACCTATCCTTATCATAGTGGGATGCCTGCCAGTTCAATTGATTGACATCCCCAATAATCTGACTATCCACGGAATCTTTCCTCAGGCTGTGTTTGTGAAGTCAGGGATTGTCAGCTGGGACAAATTCAAGCCTTCATCTACTCAACCTCACTCTTTTCCTTTAAGATGGTCCTTTGATTAGAATATTGACCACCTGTCCCACCTTTCCTGGTTTGGTGTCAAAATTAATAATGCTGCTGTGAAGCATCTCACTATTTTGAAGGTGCTATGTAAATTCAACCTGCTGCTTTAGTTGTCTGAATAGAGTTCCATCAGCTATTTCAGATGTGATCTGAAAGTTTTTTTAATGCCTTTTCCAGCTCAGCCATTCAAGGATTTAATTTTGCTGGAGGAGCTATAAAAATATCAGCTTTTGTCATATTTAGTTCTGCTTGACATAATTTGCATTTTGGGATCACCAAACAGTCTTTCTCCAGTAGCTTGGCTTTGACTTTTTTGCTTGAAGCTCTCTTCTCTTTCTTGTTCATTGAGAAGATATCAGCAACATAGATTAACAAGTTCCTTTAGTTTTTGGTACAGAAGATCCAAATTTTGACATTCTGTAAGGTTTTTAAGATCCAGTAATCCACACATGCATTTCCTGCATATGGCTTCAACACAAGAATTGCCCAACTTTGTTTTTGCAACAAAAACTAATTGATCAATAGGTGAGTAAAGCATAAATATAGATATATACAAAGAAATCTATGGCAGAAATTCTTCCCCCAAAAGGCATGGAAAAACATATTTTGGAGCTAGATTTCCATATTCTCAGAAATACAGTTGAAAGAGAAACCTGGGCTGACCTTACTTGAGAAGCAGACATAAAAGGTCTCAGCCTATAATATATTGAAAGGGCAACTAATATGAACCATGTTGCTATATACTTACGCAAGTGGAACACCTTGGGCAGTTTTAACCTAAATCATTGGACAGAATCTTGTGCATTTTAAGGAGGGAAAATCCCTTCACAGGTGGGAGACAACTGAGATCTGCTGGTGTCCATGGTTTTGGTGAGAGGGTGATTGTAGGAAGCTTCTCATGGCCTCCAAAGCCATCTGCAACAAACCACCTTCTGCTGGACCTGCAAACAGTACACAAGCACCGATGGGAAGATCCCAGCAATGTTCCTAATCACCCCTCAAATGGACAGTTAAATGTACCGATTAATTACTCAGCACTGCTCAGTTGATTCTGCCAGTGGTGATCCACTTCCTGGAGGATCAACCAGAGGTCAAACTGTGTGTCTATCCATTGACCTTGATGCCAACTTCAATGAATTTCCTCTCAGTCCCACTTTTAAATCTGCCTCCATGACACTTGGACGATTCTGACAACTGGATGGAAAATCCATTGGATCAAGTGGAATAAAAACAGAACATGCTGCAAAATCTTAGCAGGTCTGACAGCATCTGTGGAGAGAGAATAGGGTCAACGTTTCAAGTCTGGATGACCCTTCACCCTTGGGCTCTGAAGAAGGGTCATCCAGACTCTCAACACTAGCTCTATTCTCTCTCCACAGATACTGTCAGACCCGCTGAGATTTTTCAGCTTTTTCTGACTTTTTCTTTCAAATTCCAGCATCTGCAATATTTTGCTGGATCTAGTGGAATGTTGATTTTATACCCTACCCAAAGGAGGAAATTTGAATGGATTGAGCTGTATTCTCTGATCCCACAGTTGGCATTCTTCAGTCCCACTATAGTGAACAGAGATTTGGCTGAGCTCCAAATTCTCCGCCCTCGTTAGCAGCGGTGGAGGGGTGTGAACGGTTGGAGAATTCCAGGCATTTGTTGGTAAACTGACTGATGTTTGATGCAATGTTGATTTAACACCCGCCCATTTCACACTCCACTGAAGTTCATTGCTAACATTAGACTGGATGTAATATTCCATCTGATCCCTCCTTAAACTATTGGCAAGACGAAAGATTAACAACAATTTACATTTATACAGAAGCTTTTCATCTCGAAAAAGAAACATCAAGCTTTATGTAGAGATTCAATCAAAGAATTGGATGCTGAACCAAAGTGGAAGAAATCTAGTTTAAAAAGGAGAATTAGAAAGATTTTAGTAGGAATTCCGAGCTAGATAATAGACCATGGAAGCCATGGTTCCATTAGTGGGGTGAATTGTGTGATGATATGTGGGACAGAAGGGTTGCAATGCCCACTGTATGACGTGGAGCAGTACAGTGGCACAGTGGTAAGCACTGCTGCCTCACAGCGCTAGGGACCCAGGTTTCATTCCTGGCTCGGGTCACTGTCTGTGTGGAGTTTGCACATTCTCCCCGCATCTGCGTGGGTTTCCTCTGGGTGTTCCAGTTTCCTCCCATAACCCAAAGATGTAAAGGTTAGGTGGTTTGGCCATGCTAAAATTGCCCCTTATTGTCAGGGGGACTAGCTAGGGTAATTACATTGGGTTATGGAGTAATGGGGATAGGGCCTGGATGGGAATGTGGTCTGTGCAGACTCGATGGGTTGAATGGCCTCCTTCTGCATTGTAGGATTCTATGATTCTATGTATGCACTCAAATGGTAAGAGACTTTTAGAGACCAGTCTAGAAACAACATTGTGAGGAGCTAGCCTACATGTTGGAGCAAGGTGTTCATGTTTAAACACACAAGCCTCAAGATCTCATCAATGATGCACTAGGTCAGCAGCACAAAGAATGCACATTATGACAAACTGTGGATGGGAAAATGTAGCCATACTCACTGCTTTATGGTTTTCCCTCCTATTTATTACAACTTCAATGCTGTTCTACGTTATAGGATTTGGCTGTTCACTTCAATTTTCAATTTTGAGAAGGCTATAAAGAGTTAAAGATGTCCTATAGTTGGAACAGGTGTAAATGAAATAATTTTTGGTTTGTAGAGCTGTTTGTTATATTTCAATTGAATAACTTTAAAATCAGCATCATATGTTTCAAAATCCTATGGGTCAAAGTAGTTGAATGCATTTACATTCATCTGAATCTAAACTTGACAGAATAACCTCCTCTTTGTGCTAGCTAATATGGATCACAAGTAGAAGCCCTGAACGTCTCGATCAAATTGCAAATTACATACAACTGTTCCAAGTATTCCCGTAATTAGCCCTTCTTCAGTACTTGAAAGCTCTTGTGACAACATGAAAAACATGGGGCATTTAAAAATGTAATGTAAGTGCATTAGGAATATTCTTCTGAAGTTAAGATTTAGGTGGGGTGGGGGGGGAGGGGTCACAAATGTGACTGTATAAATTACACAATAGAATGTGTATAAAATGGCAGGCTGCACTGAGAGTGCGTGAATCATTGAGCTCACAGAATGATGTCTGTACTGTCATATAACAATTAATTACGAGTAACTATTCAAGCTTTATTAGGTGCAATTGTTTTTCATTATTTGTTCCACTCCGGTGAATACTTGCTGAACAAAAGCAGAGTTAAACTAAGTTTGCTAGACAACGGAGTGACAAAGGTTGTCATTGGTCACTATGTGGTGTATTGTATTACATTATGCCACTTTACCTTTTGCAGATGATGCTGCAGTCGGAACTGAGATGTCCAGAATCCACGAAAGCAACAGGAGTAATAAATATTACACGGGTTTCTGCCATGGTACCGTCAGGCCTCTGAAGCATGGCACAGAGCAAGTGCCAGTGAGTAAGGTAGGAAAGACTTTCTTCAGGGAATTAAAAATTTATTCCTGCTCTCAGACTTGAAGGTGAACTCTCTTTAATATCTCAACATTGTGCATTCTGGTGCTGCTAGTTTAAATACGTAAACAATTTCATTACCTTTCTCAAAATGCTGTATCACAGGATTTTGCTCTCCAGTGCAATAACAACATAAACCCTCAAGTTTTTCCTCATTTTTTTTAGAGTTTATTTATTTATTAACGCTGCAATAAAGTTACTCCAAAATTCCCCTAGTCGCCACAGTCCGGTGCCTGTTTGGGTCAGTGCATCTAACCAGCACATCTTCCAGAATGTGGGAGGAAACCAGAGCACCTGGAGGAAAGAACGTGCAAACTCCACACAGACAGTGACCCAAGCTGGGAATTGAACCTGGATCCTGGCGCTGTGAGGCAGCAGTACCAACCACTGTGCCAACATGCTACCCTCTGATTCTTTTTCTGATTCTTTTGTATGGAAGGTGAAATGGTTACCTTGCATGTTATCACTGTAGTTTCTTGGTAGCTCCAACAGAAGGTGCAGTTGGGCAACAAAGAACCTCCATGTTCTGGGGCCCCAGTTTCCTTTCTTGAATTGCCTGTAAATGACATAACACTAATTTGGTGAGGTCTCTGTATGAGTGTATTGACTATTCTTGAATTCTGGTCTACTGCATAGGGGTCCATTGTACCATTTAGTATCCTTTTAGAGTTTCTCATAGAGGACTGGATTGTAACGCTGAAAGTCAGTCTGCTGATTCACAAATGCAATATTGAACAAATAAGTATTCAATGATGTGAACTGCTTTCATGTCTGGAGATTCTTGTCCTTGCATTTACAAGCCAGTTTTCAACTTCTGAAAGGAAAGCAAGGCTATTCTTGCAGAAAATGTTTTCTCCTTGATACGCAACAACAGAAGTAGCAAGTTAGTAAGTCAACGAGTGCAGGAAAAGAAAGTAGGCCATAAGACTCAACTTCTTATCACTCAGTCTTTTGGCCATTTTAATTCCAAATGGTATCTGTAGTGTGTGTGCACACTATGGGTGATCAGGGAACATCTGCCAGAGGCATGTACAGTAGGCTAATTAGGACATCACATCAGTGACGCCATCTTGTAGCTTAATGTCCCAGTGAGTGCTGTCTCTTAGTCTCACACTTTTGACCATAACTATAGAAGGATCCAAAACAGTGTTACTTAAAGGGATTATCAACTACTCACAGGTTAATTTTTTTCTATTGATGTGGCTGTGATTGGAGAAGAGTTTAGTGGTTTCTCGAGTTCTTCAAAGTTGCTAAAGTCAAAAGCAGCATGGCAAATGGTGAAGGATTTTGGCCTGACTTGATGGATTTTGCATAAAGTTCATGTTCCCAGCCGTGTATGCAGTAGTGTACATTTCTACAACAACATAACTCGGAGAATGAGAAGAGGCCATACGGTGCGAGAAAACCTCCTGGAAGATGGAGAAAGGGGAGAAGAGTTCTTTGCAGGAGGCCATACACCCTCAGAGTGTTTATGGAGCAATTATGCAACATGAACATCTGTGAAGAATGGTTTTAAGACAGTACTTCATTACTGGAAATCTTGTTGAAATATGCCATAAAAGACAGCCACATATCAAAATTAGGCAAGTGCAGCTTTGCCAGTGGCTGTGAAGATGACATTGACCAGAAACTTTGAAGCTTTTTGTTCCTTCCAAGTTGGAGCTAGTGGTGTTTTCCATCCACTGTTGCATAACAAAAGTCATTGAATCCCTGTATTTCAAGGAAGCTGATTATATTCAATCACTCTTGCCAGAAGGAAGGAATGAAGTGACAGTTTAATTATGGACAGGAAAGAGTCATGGTGGCATAGTGGTTAGCACTGCTGCCTCACAGCACCAATGATCTGGCTTTGATTCCTGGCTTGGGTCACTGTCAGTGTGGAGTCTGCAAGTCCTCCCCATAACATGCATGGGTTTCCTTCGGGTGCTTCAGTTTTCTCCCACAGGCTGAAAGATGTGCTGGTTAGGTGCATTGGCCATGTTAAATTCTCCTTCAGTGTACCCAAACAGGTGCCATAGCGTGGCAACTTGGGGATTTTCAGAGTGACTTCATTTCAGTATTAATGCAAGTCTACTTGTGACACTAGTAAATAAACTTTAACAAAACTGCACTTCTATCCTCTCACTAACTGTCCGTAATCAGAGAGTGTCTAGAATTATTTTTAATGTACTATTTGCATTTTTCCCAAACCCTTGATTTGTGTGATCCAACTTGTTAATAACTTGCAGCAAACTCTGATTATGATTAACTCAGAAGGATAGTTTATTTTGCATTCAAAAACCCAGGGAAGCAGTGTTCACAATACATATGTACACAGTAAGGCAGGAGATAGAAATAACAGCTTTACAACTGTGGATAATAATAGTACAAAGAATTACAGAAATGAATATTAATTCATGTTATTTCCATGGTCTAGAATCAGAGTCCAAAGAAATGTTTTTTCATGTTGAAGCTTGAGTTCAGCTGACTGAAGACTGGAGCTGTAGGTTCTCTTTACAGTTGGTGCTAATACTGTAAGAGGAAATGGATACTCTGTTCACCTGTGCTGCAGGTGATGGTGGGAAATGTTGCAGCAGGGACCGGCTTCAAAGAACATGCTGTTGTTCAGCCTGGAGTCCTGCTTCATGGTGTTCTCTGACTGAATGTTAAACAGTAGTCTGCCTGTGAGGCCAAAGATGTAGTATTAAAACTGTCCAAAAGGCCAGTGGCTTGAGTCATGTGGCACGGCTCATGAATGGGTTAATTGCAGCTTATCAATCAGTTTCTGTACTTCTGACCACCATCATTTGTTCACCCTTTGCAGGGACCTGAGGAGGCTATTAATATCATGAAGTATAACAAGTTTTAATCTCTCTCTTTTGTGGTAATCCAGGTTGGAGGTATCAGTTCATTTGCACTTATCTGCTTTCATTGATTACAAGGGGTCTATAAAAAGAGGTTTGAGATTCCACAGGCTGAGAAAGGAATTCTTTTGGTTGATGTCTCAGCTTTCATTGTTGGTAGCTTCCATCCAATCCTATGATCACGTGACTTGCAGCAGCCATCATTTTTGCTCAGCAGAAAATCAATCTTCTTTTAAATGGTAAAGGAATAAAGTTTTGGATTTCTTTCATGTCACATGGACCTAACAGTTTATGAGGATTGCAGATTTCTCCAGGGTGCCATTGTCTGCACACATATTGCTTTGTGGGTATCGCGTGTCAACTCTCAAATGTACTACAAGCAAAGGGATTCCAGTATGCATTTGGAATACCACCATATACTCTTCACCATGCATGTCAATTGTCATGGCAATGGTCAAGATGCTTTCATTTGCAGCTGTCACATACCATCTGCATTTGAGCCAACAGGAAAAATCAGAGTGTAGCTAATTGGTGACAAAGACTATTTTTTGATGACAAGGCTCATGACTGGTACAAAATGCACATATGTAGAAAGCAGGCATACAATGAAAGCAATGCTGCCTAGTAAAATGTGATGGAACATAACGCTGATGTGCTGAAAGAAAACTTCCACTGCCTGAACCACTCTGAAGGAATCTTACAATACCCGGCTGAGTCAGTGTCGAGGCTACACAACCTTGCCATCATGAGGACACAGCCCATGCCATAGGTCAAGCAATGACCAGGTGAAAACCTGAAGGAGAAGGAGCAAGAGGCAGAGAGGAGGTCATAAAATAGTTCCATTCTGGATCTGTTTTCTGTGAATGATTTGTCCATCCAATTCCACATTTGACAGCAGCCACACCTTACTTTTCCTCATTAAATAATTTGTCTTTTAAATTATCTCAGTTACTGCTAATAAAAGGTGTGGCAATGGGTACTCACCTGGGCCCCAGTTATGCCTGTTTTTTTTTGTGTGGGATATATAGAACATTTCTTGTTCCAGTCTTACTCGGGCCCAAACCCATAACTACTTCTCTGTTATACCAGTGACTGTATCAATGCTGCTTAATACTCTCATTTGGATCTGGAAAAATTTATCGATTTAGCTTCTAATTTCCACCTCGCTCTCAGTTTCACATTGTCCATCTCCAGCACTTCCCCTCCTTGTTCTCCATGTCTTCATTTCTGGTAATAGACTGACCACCAAAAGTAATTACAAACCCACCAATTCCCACAGTTACCTCTCATTTAACTTCCTGTAAGGACTCCATCCCATTCTTCCAGTTTTTCCGCCTCTGCCATCTCAGAAAAAAGAGCTTTGAATATCTGCCTTTTTCCTCAACTGAGGAGCCCCCCCACTGGATGACAGGGCACTCAACCATGTCTGACCTATTTCCCACACACTGCCCTCACGCCTTCCCCAATCTTCCATAATCATGACAGGGTCCCTCTTGTCATCACACTCTCCTCATCAGCCTCCACAGTCAAATGATCATCCTGCCAAGTCCAGCATGATGCCACTACTCAACACATCTTTCCCTCATCCACTGTCATCAGCCTTTTGCAGGGGCCACTCCCTTCTTGACACCCTGGCCCACTCCCTCCGTGACACCCAATCCTTTATCCCCTTCCCACGCAATTGCAGAAAGTGAAAGACTTGCCCCTTTATCCACTCCCTTCATACTGTCCAATAGCCCAAACTACTCATAATGTGGTCTCCTCTAAATTGGGGTGACTAAATACAGACTGGAAAGACCTTTGGTCCATCCACAAACCTGACACCAACCTTCCACTCACTTGCCAGTCCAACTCAACGTCTTGCTCTAATGCTCACATTATCCTTGGTCTGCTGCAATGCTTCAGTGATGCCTGACGCAAACTGGAAGAACAATACCACATCTTCCGATTTAGGCACTTACGGCCCTCTGGAATCAACATTGAATTTAAAGCTTCAGACTGTGAACTTTCACCTCCATTTTAATCACTCCAGGCCCACCATCTCCCCCCATTTCCCCCCCATATTCCATTTTTGTTTTTCAGTTCCTTTGACATAAGAACATGAGAACATAAGAAATAGGAGCAGGAGTAGGCCATCTAGCCCTTTGAGCCTGCCCCGCCATTCAATAAGATCATGGCTGATCTGTCGCTGCTCAGTTCCACATTCCCGCCCTCTCCCCATAACCCTTAATCCCCTCGCTTATCAAAAACCCATCAACCCGCGTCTTAAAAATATTTAGCGGGCAGCCTCCACCACCTCAATGGGCAGAGAATTCCAGAGATTCATCACCCTTTGAGTGAAGAAGTTCCTCCTCAACTCCGTTCTAAACCGCCCCCCCTTTATCTTGAGGCTGTGCCCCCTAGTCCTGCTGTCCTTTCTGAGCGGGAAGAGTCTCTCCATCTCTATCCTATCCATCCCATTCATCATCTTATACGTCTCAATGAGATCTCCCCTCATTCTTCTAAACTCTGACGAGTACAAGCCTAGTTTATTCAGCCTCTCCTCATAGCTCAACCCCCTCAACTCCGGTATCAGCCTAGTAAACCTCCTCTGCACTCCCTCCAAGGCCAAAATATCCTTGCGTAAGTACGGCGACCAAAACTGCACACAGTACTCCAGCTGTGGCCTCACCAATGCCCTATACAGCCGCAGCAAGACCTCCCTACTTTTATATTCAATCCCCCTCGCTATGAAGGCCAGCATCCCATTAGCCTTCCTGACCACCTGCTGCACCTGGAGGCTGGGTTTTTGCGACTCATGCACAAGGATCCCGAGGTCCCTCTGCACCGCCGCCTGCTGCAGTTTTTCGCCACGTAAGAAATAGTCCTTCCTACCATTATTCCTACCAAAGTGGACCTCCTCGCACTTGCCAACATTAAATTCCATTTGCCATTTCCTGGCCTATTCGCCCAGCCTATCTAGATCCTTCTGCAGACTCTCCACACCCTCCGCGCAATTTGTCGTTCTACCAATCTTGGTGTCATCAGCAAATTTCGACACCATACACTCGGTTCCCTCCTCCAGATCATCTATATAAATGGTAAATAGCTGAAGCCCCAGCACCGACCCCTGGGGCACTCCACTAGTCACCAACCACCAATCCGAATAGCACCCATTAACCCCCACTCTCTGCCTCCTATTTGACAACCAATCCTCTATCCACGCTAACACCCTACCCCCAACTCCATGCCCCCTTACCTTCTGCAATAACCTCTTGTGAGGTACCCTGTCAAACGCCTTCTGAAAATCAAGAAAGGCCACATCCACCGGCTCTCCTCTATCCACCGCCCTAGACACATCCTCGTAGAACTCCAATAAATTCGTCAGACACGACTTCCCCTTAACGAAACCGTGCTGCGTCTGCTCTATCAAGCAATTCCCCTCAAGATGCCTCGCTATTTCCTCCGTGATGATGGATTCTAACATTTTACCTACAACAGACGTTAAACTAACCGGCCTATAATTCCCTGCCTTTTGCCTGGCTCCCTTCTTAAACAACGGCGTAACATTAGCCGCTTTCCAATCTTCCGGCACTTCCCCGGAATCCAGCGACGTCTGGAAAATAATGTCTCAACACAACCCCACTCTTCCCCCTCATGGCCACTTGCCCCTTTGCCCGCCCCCCTTCTTACTGTCCAACAGCCCAAACTGCTCCTAATGTGGTCTCCTCTACATTGGGGTGACTAAATACAGACTGGAAAGACCTTTGGTCCATCTACAAGCATGACACCAACCAAACCACCAGTGGTTTTGCTCCCACTGAGTACAGACCTTTGTTGTCCTATTAAGACCTTTTATCTATCTCTTGCCGCTGTTCAGTCCTTACTGACACCATTAACACCTGTTCCCCTTTGTCTTATGTCCCCCCCCCCCACACGCCTGCAACACCTTTCTCAATCTCTCTTTTGCTCTGACCTATCCCTGACCTCCTGTTCTACCCCAGCTCCCCCACCCCTACTCCAACTATATAATCCATTACATTTCTACCTCACTTCAGTTTTGTAGAAGAGTTATACGGACTTCAAATGTGAACTCTGTTTCTCTCTCCATAGATGTTGCCAGACCTGCTGAGTTTATCCAGCATTTTCTGTTTATATTCCTTACTTTCCCATTGCTGCTGACCATCACAGCAGTCTTTGGGCACAACACAAGCAAAAATGAACACAGTATCATCAATTTTATAAATCATTCCATGCCATGTCACATCCAAACATCAACTAATCACTTCTTTGCATTCACTTACTTCCTTTTTTCTGAGTACTCTTGTCCTTGTGTTCCTCATAGTGCTACATCAATAGCATGGCTGCCGGCCTTCAAGATGGGAATCTTCAAATGATCTTGGCAGACCCGGATTAGGACAGGGTATGGGTGGCAGCAGCAGTCTTAGTAGGCTGACTAACAAGCAGGGTGAATGCTGTCATCTTGAGAGAGGGCAGTGAGTGGGTGCTCCCTGGAACCAATGCCTCTTCCCCGGGCACCACCGCAGTAATCTTAGTAACTTGATGGAGGCATATTACTGGACTGCCATGAGACTTTGCAAGCCATTTTGAACACTTGCATTTGTCAGCCACAGGGACACCTCACCCTCAGACACTTAGCACTGTGGTAAATTTTGCACCCATATCTTGCACACACTGCCAGCTATTCAGTCATGACAGCCACTCATTGGCATGTTTGCTTCTGGCAACATACAACCATCAAGCATACTTGCAAACTCTATGAAGTTGCCATATTTTTATGAATCAGATATATAAGTTAGTCATATATTATAATCCCTCTGCCTATACTGGGGGCTGTTGAAAATTGTTCCCATGTGATCTTGTGTTCTCAAGATACTATGCATACAATTCGAAGTAAATCTGGAATCAGATAACAATATGATGACATCATGAACCTCTTTATATCCCTTTTCAGACCGCCTAAAGAGAAAATTAGAAAGTAATTGTGTGTGAATGTGGGGTGGGGAGCAGAGATGGGGGTGGTGGAAATGTGTGGGGGACATGGTACAAAAGGAGTCATTAATGATTCTCTGGCCTCATATAAAAATATCTGCATTAGGCCATACCCTCAATGCAGACCATATTCTGTAACTACTGTTTTCTCCACACTGAATCATCTTTATGTATGTTTACAAACCTTAGGATTAATGGTTTCCCGCCAATCCATCTTCAATTACACATTATGTTCATGTGAATTTCAATTTGAAGTTCATTAGTTACTGACCATAGATTAAGGGAAGGGAAATTTATGATCAGCTCAGATACAGATTACCAATCGCAATTGGGGGCCCATGCAGGTATGTGTAAATGTTGGTGAGGGCAGAATTAGGCTTGGGCATAATGTTCTCCTCCACTGATAGCCTGCCAACATTCACTGTCTGAGCTCCCAAATGAAGAATGGCACTTTGGGTGTTATACTGATGCCATAATGCACAGTTTCAGGTCTGACTGAAACATCTTCCATGGGCTAAGTAGCTTACTGATGCTCACATCACACCTGGGGAATGACTTCTTGGGCAAGTTATTGCAGGCCTACTCTACATGTACCCCAGCAAGTGTCAGGAGAGGACCAAAAGAGAGAAAATTGACCAAAAAAATTAGTGTCACGATGTAGCTTTAGAAGTGGTACATTAAACATCTAATATTTGTGTTGTAGGATCTCATGAGTCACCTACACCTGCGTAACTCCTAACTTATTGAGGGCTGACATCACTGAGTTGCCTATTTTGCATACACCCCCACACACCATCATTTATCCACTATAGATTATTTGTATAAGTCTGGGGGAGATATGATGAATCACTTTAAAAAAAAAGTAGAGAAATATTTGGACTTTCTGATGTTGTGTTTCATGAAATAGAGATTTAACCAAAAAAATTGTGAAGCGTTCACAGTTAAGAAGTGTTACTTTTATTTGGAAGTGTTGCCCATTTTTCTTGTGTTGAAATAAACATCATGAGCTAGGAATTTCTTTCAGGCCTGTTTTCCTCATAAGTGAATTGCCAACATCTGTTCAGGTCGAGGAGATAGCCTGGACCTCTAGGGCAGCGTGGTGGCACAGTGGTTAGCACTGCTACCTCACAGTGACAGGGAGCTGGATTTGACTCCTGAATTGGGTCACTGTGCAGAATCTGCACATTGTCCCCTTGTCTGTGTGAGTTTCCTCCAGGTGCTCCGGTTTCCTCCCACAGTACGGAAACTGTGCTGGTTAGGTGCATTGGCTATGGTAAATTTCCCTCAGTGTACCCAGTGTTGCCGAGTGTAGTGTCTAGGGGATTTTCACAGCAACTTCATTATGGTGTTAATGTAAGCCCACTTAAGTAAAGTAAAATTTCTTTATTAGTCACAAGTAAGGCTTACATTAACACAGCAATGAAGTTACTGTGAAATTCCCCTAGTCGCCACATTCTGGCGCCAGTTCGGGTCAATCCACCTAACCAGCACATCTTTCAGACTGTGGGAGGAAACCGGAGCACCTGGAGGAAACCCAGAAAGATACGGAGAGAATGTGCAAACTCCATACAGACAGTGACCCAAGCCAGGCATTGAACCCGGGTGCCTGGCACTGTGAGGCGGCAGTACTAACCACTGTGCCACCATGTCGGCCACTTGTGACACTAACATTTAGGAAATTATAAGGTGGATGTGGATGAAGAATCCATCTTGGCCAATCCATCCATAAAGATTTTATGTGTCAGGTTCTTCCTGCAGGCCTTGTCAGCCTCCTGCAGTTGGAGCTGTGGCCTTTTTTTGCCATTCATTGCCTTTGGCAGTCAAAATAACACCTGCCCTCAATTTATTTGCTTCAATGTCTGTTCAGGCTGCAGTGGGTAACAGTGGGCAAGCTAATTGGTTGACTATCCATCCATCCCTGCATAAACCAAGTAGTGGATGTTCTGTTCAATAAGTCAACAGAGCGGTGAGATTTTCACGATTTATTCCCATTCACTCCTCCAGAAGGAGTTGCACAAAGTTAGTATTTCTTTTTCATAAATTGCTATTCCTGCATGTAGCGGAATACATTTCATCCTCAACCAAGATCAAAATTTAGTCCACATCTTCTGAAGGAATAAAAGGGATTAAATTTTGAGGCAAAATATTGCAGATGCTGGAATCTGAAACAAAAACAGCAAATGCCAGAGATACTCAGCCAGTCTGACAGCATCTGTGGAGAGAGAATAGAGCCAACATTTTGAGTCAGGATGACCCTTTGTCAGAGCGATGTTAAATTTATCTTGGGCTGACGTGTAAAATGTGCAATAATGAGTCAGTAGGACATTTTACACTCCGTTGGATTAGTAAATTTGCTGATGACACCAAAGTCGGAGGTGTGGTAGATTGTGAGGAAGGCTGTCATAGTTTGCAGGGAGACTTAGACAGGTTGCAGAGCTGGGCCGAGAGGTGGAGGATGGAGTTTAATGCGGAAAAATGTGAGGTAATTCACTTTGGCAGGAATAACGGATGTGTAGAGTATAGGGCTAACGGTAGGACTCTGAATAGTGTGGATGAACAGAGGGATTTAGGTGTATGTGTACATAGATCCCTGAAATTTGGGAATCAAGTAGATAAGGTTGTTAAGAAGGCATACGGTGTCTTGGCGTTTATTGGTAGGGGGATTGAATTTAGGAGTCGCAGCGTCATGTTGCAACTGTACACAACTCTGGTGCGGCCGCACTTGGAGTACTGTGTGCAGTTCTGGTCCCCACATTACAGGAAGGATGTGGAGGCTTTGGAGAGGGTGCAGAGGAGGTTTACCAGGATGTTGCCTGGTATGGAGGGGAGGTCCTATGAGGAGAGACTGAGGGATTTGGGGTTGTTTTCGCTAGAAAGAAGGCGGCTAAGAGGGGATCTTATTGAAACATATAAGATGATTAGAGGTTTAGATAGGGTGGATAGTGATAGCCTTTTTCCTCGGATGGAGAAAGCTAGCACGAGGGGGCATGGCTTTAAATTAAGGGGGGGTAGTTATAGGATGGATGTCAGGGGTAGGTTCTTTACCCAGAGGGTGGTGAGGGATTGGAATGCCCTGCCTGCTGCAGTTGTAAATGCGCCTAGTTTGGGGGCATTTAAGAGATCCGTGGATAGGTTTATGGATGGAAAGGGATTGGTTTAGATTAGTGGGTCATTGTTTTTTAACTGGTCGGCGCAACATCGTGGGCCGAAGGGCCTGTTCTGCGCTGTAATGTTCTATGTTCTATGTTCTATGTCTGATTTTCATTCTATGTCAATGTATTTTACTCTGGTGTTTCTCTTTGGTGAGGGCATGTGTTATGTACCTTATGCATATATGTTATGCATCATGTGCTCCTTCTATACGTCTCTTCAATGTGACTGGAAATTACCTGGATGATTGCTGGATTTCACTGGTGACGGAAGTGGTTTAATTGCTCCCTTTCCTGGGCTAACAATTACAAGCAGTCATTTGGGCCTGAATGTTATTTGATGTACTTGGACTGGATGGGTAGATGATGTGTTGTTACTTCACCCTGAGAGACATATCCTTGCCAGCCCCTGGAATTCCCCTAAGGGGAATTCAACAGGGCCTGAGAAATGATGAGGGATGATTGCTGTGCAGCAGTGAGATTTTTCAATCTCTATGTTGCAGCTTCCTCACTCTGACTCTCCAGAAATCCAGAGAAAACAGATTGCTGTAGGTTGGATTCCAATGTCTCCAGAACGTCAGTCTGAGCTTTTCATTTTGGAAGTTATGCCTGAATTTGGAACAGTGGCCAATAAGTGGAGGAAGGTGTAACTACAGTGAGTTCTTGTATGGTAATGTTCCCCATGGTGATTTGCAGCTTAACAGGCAGTCATATAGCACTGCATTGATGTGGGTTTCACTTACTTGGTATCTCTCCTGTGCAAAGCCTTGAAAGATTTCACCACATTTAAGCCACCATACATCACTTACACTTACATCCTCAAACTGCGCAGTCTGCTTGACATATTTTCAGATGAATACGTGAACCACTGACACTGAGTGATCAACCTGCATCTGAAGCCAAGTCCTGTGATTTCCAAATCTCTGGGCTCAACATCTGAAGAACCTATCTAGCTGACCTTGTGATTGGCAGTCTGCTGCTCTTCTTAATCCAACTGCACCCATTGCTTCTCACTGATGTTCTGTTTCACCAAGTGCTCCTCACCTAATTGATCTTTCTGAATTGGACACATCTGAGTTGGCATTTGCCACTTTTTTAATGACTACTGCCGGTTGTTGTTAAGCATTGGGCTTTTCCGCTAGCTGTTATTAAATGGTATCCATGTCTCAGTTGTATCATGATCACTTTAAGTTAATGATTGCATTTTTGGGAGCAGTCTCTCCATTAGGAAATCTCAGCACTTGGGTTGAACAGTGGCACTGTGGTTAGCACTGCTGCCTCACAGCACCAGGGACCCGCGTTCGATGCCCAGCTTCGGTCACTGCCTGTCTGGAGTTCTCCCCATTTGTGCGTGGATTTTCTCCAGGTGCTCCTGTTTCCAAAGATGTGGGACGAAACATGAACACCCAGGTTAGGTTGATTGGCCATGCTAAATTGCCCCTTAGTGTCAGGGGGACTAGCTCGGGTAAATGCATGAGGTTATGGGGTTACGTATGGGCCTGGGAGGGATTGTGGTTGGTGCAGACTCGATGGGCTGAATATCCTCCTTCTGCATTGTAGGATTCTATGTATCCACTGTGGCTCATGGCTATATAAATATTGAGACTTTAAGCCACTGTTCTTCTTGAATATATTTAAATAACATTAGAGAAACAGGCACAGCCATGGAAGCCATGTAGATGTGACAGTTTTTGCAGTTTAAATATTTACAACGCAGCATGCTGGTAGTCTGCATGAACCGACCAGGCTGTCTGATTTAGCATCAAAACAGCAAATTCTGGAAAAACTCAGCAAGTTTGACAGTATCTCATGGAGCAAGAAACATAGTTAACGTTCAGGTTCATGACACCAACCTGAAATAGTAACTGTTAGAGCTGCTCAGTATTTCCAGAATTTTCCAATTTCCTTTCAGATTTTCAGCATTGTCTGTATTTTGCATATATGTCTGATCCAGCAATGAATTAGGTAGCAATTACAAACCTACAAGCATAAAAAGATTATGGGAAGGACAAACCATGATGATTTGGCCAACCAATATCATGAGACCAGCTGGTCCCATGATATTGGATCATTATGGCAAAACGTATCTTCCCTTATCCACTACCCAAATTACTTTCTCAAAGAACTCTACACAAGTTATTCGGCATCACTTTTTTTTGTTAGGAAACTTTGATCTGAACTTTTAATGGCCTCTTCCCCTTCACAGTTAATATGAAATGATTCTCTTATCCCTTTGTTTGGAGGGATGCCTTTATACGCTGTTTCCAACTGGGTACTGTGGCTTGCTTTAGTCGTGTAACTGCTGAGGTCACCTTGGGTGAAATGTAATTTTTGCATAAGTCATTTCACCCGCTACATAAAACATGAACCTGAATTTTTCAGGTGGCAGGGTACAAACCCTTGTCAATTCCAACAGAACTGCTGCAAGGACGTGAGAGGTTGTTTCCTTTGGCTGGGGGAACCTAGAACATTCTCAGATAAGAGGCTGATCACTTAAAAATGAGATCAAGAGAAATTTCTACATTCAGTGGTAGTGTACCTTTGGAATTCTGTACCCCACAGGATTGTGGGTGCTCCAACATTTGATTATATTTGAAGCTGAAATGGACAGAATATTGGTGTTTCAGGAAATCAAAGATTTGAGGATTGGGTGAGAAAGTGGAGTTGAAGTCGAAGATCAGCTGTGATGGGTGCTGAAGGCAGAACAGGCTCAAAGAGTCATCTGGTCTACACCCCTTCCACTTTAAGTTCTTATGCGTTCTGCCTGAGTGTGGGTCATGTTGGATGGGGGGTAGGGTGACATTGATTGGTAAGGTGAAAAAAAGGTAAAAACATAAGAATGAAAGGGTATCAAGTAGATGAAACAGTAAAGATGAACACCACTCTTTCTATTCTGAAGTCCTTAGCCTCCAATCCAAAAGCCATTGATTTCTCACTCTGCTGAAAGTCTGACTCTGCTGTGATTTTGCTCTGTCGAATTCCAGCTAGAAGCGGAGGATGAAAGGGAGACAGAACTTCAACCAGATATGTGGAATTGTTTAAAAGGTTGATTTATGGGTTACAAGAAGCAGGCCAAGCTAATAATTTGGGATTTTTGACTGAGTAGAGAAGTGAGTTGGAGCAGGCATTTCAACCAGTCTATCTGAAGCTGGTGGTGACTGATCGTTCCATATTTAGACATCTTCTGACAGAGAAATAAATATTACAGCCTTTGTCGGTTCAGTAGTTCCCTTCCTTCTGCAAAATATATGGACGGAGGTTGAATGCCTCCATGGGAATTTGGTTTTACGTAAAACTTTTCACCACTCATGGTAGTCTGAAGTAAAGGCCTGATTTTATGGATAGTGGCCAGAATATTAAAACATTTTATTCATTTGATTTAGTAATCTGTACATTAATGTTTAGCTTATTTATTGGTGCCACAAGTAGACTTGCATTAACACTGCAATGAAGTTACTGTGAAAATCCCCTTAGTCACTGCACTCCAGCACTGTTTAGGTACACTGAGTGAGAATTTAGCATGGCCAGTGTACCCAACCAGCATGTCTTTCGGACTGTGGGAGGAAACCAGAGCACCCAGAGGAAACCCACAAAGACACAGGGAGAACGTGTAGACTCCGCGCAGCCAGTGACCCAAGTCGGGAACCGGATCCCAGTCCCTGTCAGCAGTGCTAACCATTATGCCACCGTGATAAATATTTATGATTTATCTATTATTTCTGTTGTTTTGACTTCTAATCTTATTTTGATTTTGGGGAATGAGTGGAGGGGGATAAGGGGTATGAGGGGCAAGGCTAGAGGACTTTATTTTTTTCATTATAACTGGGATGAACCCCCACAGTACCAAGGGAGGCTGTCTCATAAGAACATAAGAAGTAGGAGCAGGAGTAGGCCATCTAGCCCTTCGAGCCTGCCCCGTCATTCAATAAGATCATGGCTGATCTGTCGTGGCTCAGTTCCACATTCCCGCCCTCTCCCCATAACCCTTAATCCCCTTGCTTATCAAAAACCCATCAACCCGCGTCTTAAAAATATTTAGTGAGGCAGCCTCCACCACTTCAACGGGCAGAGAATTCCAGAGATTCACCACCCTTTGAGTGAAGAAGTTCCTCCTCAACTCCGTTCTAAACCGCCCCCCCTTTATCTTGAGGCTGTGCCCCCTAGTCCTACTGTCTTTTTTGAGCGGGAAGAGTCTCTCCACCTCTATCCTATCCATCCCATTCATCATCTTATAGAACAAAGAACAAAGAACAACCCAGCACAGGAAACAGGCCCTTCGGCCCAACGAGCCCACGCCGCCGCATCACCCTACACCTATTCTACCCTGCATGTCTACGAATGGGACCCTACTCAGTCAGATTCAGGGAAGAAATAGTGTCAATTTGGTGGAAACCGATTAGCCTAAGAGCACATCTTTGGGGTGTGGGAGGAAACCGGAGCGCCCGGAGGAAACCCACGCAACCACAGGGAGAATGCGCAAACTCCCACAGACACAGGCCCAAATCCATGTATCTGCACAGCCAGCAGTGCTAGTCACTGAGCTGTTGTGGAGCCCGTCTATCGGTCCAGGATCAAGCACACACACCGACATGAAGTACTAGGCCACTCCTGGACTTCCAAGAGCAGCCCACGCACGACCCGCCGTGTGCATGCCCCTCGCTTGACACGAGGTGGACCTCCACCTGTGGAATAAAGACAAAAAATATTAATCATACAGCCTGCCCTTCCGGTGTCTCCCGAGGTTTAACCCTATTTAATAGCCCCTACCATATCCCTCCATTCTCGTTTCACTCATGTGCCTATCTAACTGCATCTTAAACGAGTCCAACGTTCCTGCCTCCACCACCCTACTCGGTAGCGCATTCCAGACCCCCACAACTCTCTGCGTAAAGAACCTTCCTCTTACCTCCAAATTATACCTCCCCCCCCTCACCCTTAAGTGATGACCTCTCGTGTTCGTACCCAGTCTAGGGAGCAGTCTCTCACTATTAACTCTATCTATTCCCTTCAGTATCTTATATACCTCTATCATGTCCCCTCTCAATCTCCGTCTTTCCAAGGAGAATAGCCCCAGTCTCTTCAATCTCTCCTCGTAACCCAGTCCCCCCATGCCAGGCAACATCCTGGTAAACCTCCTCTGCACCCTTTCCAGAGACTCCACGTCCTTCCGGTAATAAGGTGACCAGAACTGGACGCAGTACTCCAAATGCGGTCTAACCAACGTTCTGTATAACTGAAGCATTAGACGGCAGCTTTTATACTCTAAGCCCCTTCCTATAAAGGCTAACATCCCATAAGCCTTCCTAACAACGTTCTCCACTTGTGACGCAACCTTCATGGATTTGTGAACCTGCACTCCCAGGTCCCTCTGTACGTCTATACTCCTAATCGGCCTACCTTTTATCACATAGCTCCTCTCTGCATTATTCCGTCCAAAATGCATCACCTCGCATTTGTCAGGATTAAATGCCATCTGCCACCTATCTGCCCACTGCACCAACCTATCTATATCCTGTTGTATCACCTGACAATCCAGTTCCGTACCCGCCAACCCTGCCATCTTGGTGTCATCAGCAAACTTGCTGATCACACCACCTACGCCCTCTTCTAAGTCATTTATGTAGACTACAAAGAGGAGAGGTCCCAGTACCGAGCCCTGCGGCGCACCACTGATCACTGGCCCCCAGCCCGACAAGGTACCCTCCACAACTACCCTCTGTCTCCTATTTCCCAGCCAGTTCTCAATCCACCTGGCTACCTGGCCTCGTATCCCATGCGCCTTAACCTTTTCTACCAGCCTACCGTGAGGGACTTTGTCAAACGCCTTACTGAAATCCATATAGATGACATCAACGGCTCTCCCATCGTCAACCGTTTTTGTCACCTCCTCAAAGAATTCCACCAGATTCGTAAGGCAAGACCTCCCTCTAACAAAGCCATGTTGCGTATCCCTAATCAGATCGCAACGCTCCAAATGCTCATACATCCTACCCCTAAGTATTTTTTCCATTAACTTCCCTACCACCGACATCAAACTCACCGGCCTATAATTCCCAGGGTTATCCCTACTACCTTTTTTGAACAACGGGACCACATTTGCTACCCTCCAGTCTTCTGGGACCTCACCTGTGTCCAAAGAAGAGACAAAGATGTGCGCCAGAGGCCCAGCAATTTCATCTTTCGCCTCCCTAAGCAGCCTGGGATAAATACCATCAGGCCCCGGAGCTTTATCCGTCCTTACGCTACCTAAAAGCCCTAGCACTTCCTCTCTTGTAATAACTATATCCTGCAACTGAACCTCCGCTCCCTCCAAGAGACCGCACGATTCCGAACCCCTCTCCTTCGTGAATACCGACGCAAAGTATTCATTCAGGAGCTCCCCCATTCCCTCCGACTCAATACACAACTCTCCACTCTTGTCCCTAAGAGGACCAATTTTCCCTCTAACTACTCTCTTGCCTCTAATATAGGAATAAAATGCCTTAGGATTATCCTTAATCCTACCAGCCAAAGCCATCTCATGCCCTCTCTTCGCCCTTCTAATTCCCCTTTTTAGCTCCCTCCTACTCTCTCTATATTCCTCCAGCGCACACTCCGTACCCATTTGTTTTGACCTAACATACGCCTCCCTCTTCTTCCTGACCAAGTCTTCAATATCCCCCGTAATCCACGGCTCTCTAATCCTACCTTTTCCATCCTTTCGCTTAACCGGAACATACCTCCCCTGCAACCATTTCATTTTGTCCCTAAAAGCCTCCCACTTGCCAACCGTGGACTTGCCAGCTAACAGTCCCTCCCAGTCAGTTTGCTGCAGCTCCCTCCTAATCCTGCCATAGCTCGCCTTTCCCCAGTTCAGCACACTCCCGTTTGGACGGCACTCGTCCCTTTCCATTTTTATCCTAAAGTAGACGGACTTGTGGTCACTGTTCGCCACATGTTCGCCTACCTCTACCTCACCCACCTGCCCCGGCTCGTTTCCCAACACTAAATCCAGTATAGCCCCTCCCCTAGTCAGGCAAGTTACATACTGTTCTAGCGACCCTTCCATAACACATTTCACAAACTCCTCTCCCTCCGTACCCCCAGCTCTAGGCCCCCTCCAATTCACTCCGGGAAAATTAAAATCACCCACTACAACCACTCTATTCTTCCTGCACCTGTCCAAAATGCCCCTGCAAATTCCCTCCTCCACTGACCTTGGGCTGTTGGGTGGCCTATAATACACCCCTAGCAATGTGATCTCTCCCTTTTTATTCCTCAACTCCACCCACAGCGACTCAATCCCTATCTCTTCCATATCGCCCTCCCTCTGCACTACTGTGATGTTTTCCTTGACTAACAGTGCCACCCCTCCACCTCTCTTCAACCCTCCTCTGTCACACCTAAAACACCTGTACCCAGGAACATTCAGCTGCCAGTCCTGCCCTTCCCGTAACCACGTCTCCGTTACAGCCACCACATCCAACTGCCTCACAAACATCAAGGCCCTAAGCTCATCCGTTTTCCCTGCCACACTCCTAGCATTGAAACAGACACAGTTCAACCCACAAGTGTCCCTCGGAACCACCTTCTCCCTTATAATTTTCTTTTCACCCGTCTCTCTCCCAGCCACCTCCCCACCCCCCCTCCCTATTAGTTTAAATCATTCCTGAACACCCCAGCTAACCTCCCTGCTAAGACACTAGTCCCCCTCCCGTTCAAATCCTCCCCACCCCTCCTGTACAATTGCCTTTCTCTCCTAAACACCTCCCAGTGATCCACATAAGTAAACCCCTCTACCCTACACCAGTCCCTCAACCATGCATTCAACTGCATGATCTCGTCATTCTTAGCCCTGCTCGTACTGGGCAGCAACCCAGACAGTGCCACCCTAGAGGTCCTGCTCTTTAGTTTGGCCCCCAACTCCCTAAATTGCCTACGGACCTCCCCCCTACTCCTCCTTCCTATATCCCCCTCCCCTACGTGTACTATGCCTGGGTCCCCTCCCCTTTCAAAATTCCCTCTACCCTTTCCATTATATCTTTTACCCCTGCTCCAGGGAGGCAGACCACCATCCTGGAGTCGCGCCCTTGCCCACAGAACCTCCTATCAATCCCTCGGACCCTCCCATACGTCTCAATGAGATCTCCCCTCATTCTTCTAAACTCTGACGAGTACAAGCCTAGTTTATTCAGCCTCTCCTCATAGCACAACCCCCTCAACTCCGGTATCAGCCTAGTAAACCTCCTCTGCACTCCCTCCAAGGCCAAAATATCCTTGTGTAAGTGCGGCGACCAAAACTGCACACAGTACTCCAGCTGCGGCCTCACCAATGCCCTATACAGCTGCAGCAAGACCTCCCTCTTTTATATTCAATCCCCCTCGCTATGAAGGCCAGCATCCCATTCGCCTTCCTGACCACCTGCTGCACCTGCAGGCTGGGTTTTTGCGACTCATGCACAAGGACCCCGAGGTCCCTCTGCACTGTCGCCTGCTGCAGTTTTTCTCCACGTAAGAAATAGTCCTTCCTACCATTATCCCTACCAAAGTGGACCACCTCGCACTTGCCAACATTAAATTCCATTTGCCAGTTCCTGGCCCATTCGCCCAGCCTATCTAGATCCTTCTGCAGACTCTCCACACCCTCTGTGCAATTTGCCATTCCACCAATCTTGGTGTCATCAGCAAATTTCGACACCATACACTCGGTTCCCTCCTCCAGATCATCTATATAAATGGTCTCTATAGCTAGCAGTAGCTTTGGACAGGCTGATTTGGGTATTTTGCTGATTTTCACTACTTGCCAGGAGGATGAAAATGGAAATTGTGTTTGCTTGCACTTGAATTTCATCTCCTCCTCAAAATTCCTTTTGTTAGTTTGTTGCCATAAAGAGGCACTTCACGACGAGTCCTTTATAAATCAGACATATTTAATTGTGCTTAGATCAAAACTTACCGTGCGAAATCAGAGTTGGAGTTGATGCTGAACTGCTGTTACAATTTGTCTATAATCGTGCTAATTATTGGTCAATTAATAGTTGTGGAATTGTGTGGAATTAAAACTGGTAAAATAATCCCTAAAATGTTGCACGAT
Source organism: Carcharhinus amblyrhynchos (assembly GCF_965287045.1). Classification (NCBI taxonomy): domain Eukaryota; kingdom Metazoa; phylum Chordata; class Chondrichthyes; order Carcharhiniformes; family Carcharhinidae; genus Carcharhinus; species Carcharhinus amblyrhynchos. The sequence continues at coordinate 84,833,855 of NC_137327.1, read as the reverse complement.
AGGATGGAATCCATCTAATAGTTGCTCAGGCATTCTTCTTTCAGTATTGTAAGTAGCTTGTTACTAAATCAAAGGAGATTGGCTCTTGGCTAGAATGTATCTGTTCCAATGCTCTTCTGCAGCCTATACTTGTTTTCAAATTTTACAGTTTTGGATATTTGGTCACTTAATACTTATACTTGACAGAGGGTGTGGAAATAAAGTCATCCAGTTCCTATGTTACACTCAGGACTAGCTAGCATCAGTATGCATGATTGTCATTGCTGTATAAGTTGCCTAGCGTGTTCCTTAATCATAGAATCCCAACAGTGCAGAAGAAGGTCATTTGACCCAACGAGCCTGCACTGACAATAATCCCACCTAGGCCCTATCCCCATAACCCTGCTAAGTCCCCTGACACTAAAGGCCAATTTATCATGGCCAATCCAGCTAACCTTCACGTTTTTGGATTGTGGGTGGACACCAAAGTACCTGGAGGATACCCATGCAGACAAGGGGGCGAACGTGCAAACTCCACATGGTCATCCGAGGTCATGTTAACCACTGTGGTACCTGTAAGGTTGGTATTTCTAGGAAAGATCCCTTAATTTTTCCCCAAGTAAATTTGCTATCTTGCATTCTCCTCCTCTTTCAATGCATTTAATGGCCCACTGTACTCAGGTTAATGTTTTCCAGTCATTACGTGACACATGATGGTGCTAATTGTAACAGGGAAGATCCACCATATATGTATATGTCAAGTATAGTGGCATAAGCTGAGCTCTTTCATTGTTTTTAGCATTCTTTTGGAATGCAGTTATACGAATACATGGTTTTTAAAAAAGGGTTCCTGTCACCATCTAAGAGGCAGTATGGTGCACAGTGGTTAGCACTGTTGCCTCACAGCACAAAGAAGCTAGGTTCAATTCCGGCTTGGGTTACTGTCGGTGTGGAGCCTGCATGTATTCCCCATGTCTGCGTGGGTTTTCGCCCACAGTCCGAAAGACTGGTTAGGTGTATTGGCCATGCTAACTTCACCCTCAATGTACCCAAACAGATGCTGGAGTGTGGCGACTAGGGATTTTCACAGTAACATCATTGCAGTGTTAATGTGAGCCTATTTGTGACATGAATAAATAAAAGTTTACAGAATTGAAGAATGAGACTTAGCATGAGTGATTAAAAAAAAATTTTTATTGTTGTAGCGTTCATGTTGCTATATCTCCTCCAAATGACGTTTTAGAAATTTTTTGCATAAACAGTAAGCGCTGATGAGTAATGAGCTTGACTGTATAAGCGATCCAAATTATAACATTCAGTTGAAATGACAAGATTTGTTGAAGCACCTTGGCTTAATGACCACCTCTACTGATTTTGACTGAGCACTTTTATTGCGTGTGGGCTCATTGCCAGCTATAAATAATTTCATTTTATATACATACATCAAATATTGGATGCTAAGATATTCATTTTTCTTTTGCATTTTGGATAACATAGCACTTTTGTAATATAGTCCTATCAACTGTAATCCTGCTGTTAATTTTATATGTCACCGAAGTGTCCATTAGAGACCATGTTTAACATTACCCAAGAAGTGATGTTCCTTTTCAAATGATGAACAGGAGAAGGCCTGTTTTCAATAATAAAAACACAGAATGCTGGAAATATTCAGCAAATCTGACAGCACCTCTGGAGAGAGTAATGGAATTAATGTTTCAGCCCTTTGCCTTCCATCAGAACACAATCAGAAGTCTGCTTGTTTGTGGCTTTAATTAACAATGGGCAAATTAAATCACTTGTCTGCAAAACCACAGATTCCAATGATTTTGTCAGAAAAGTTGTTAATAGTTGAGATGAAGTTCAGACTTTCGGGTTCAAATATTTATGTACACATGATTGTTGATGGCAACTTCGTACTTTATATCAGGAGCAGAAATAGTTTTCAATATACCATGAATTGTCCTGCTATCAGAAACAAATGAAATGGCCAATTTGAATTAAATGTGTGATTTCTTCTTAAATCTTGAAACCCCTTTTTCTCAGTCTCCATGCTTTACCCGTTTTCTTAGTATCTATACCACCAGTTCCAAAAGGCAGCTCAACTCCAGCGTCTTGAGGGCAATTAGAGATGGGCAATTAATTGCTGGCCCTCCCAGTGAACATGATGTGGATATGCCAGCGTTGGACTGGGGTAAACACAGTAAAAAGTCTGACAACACCAGGTTTCAGTCCAACTGATTTATTTGATAGTAAATTCACCAGCTTTTGGGTTAGCCCTTTCATCAGGTAAAATCCCAGTGATGCCAGCATTCCATAAAATAATGGTATTTTCCCTCCTACTGATGCCAGGCTGCCTGGCCTATTATTCTCTGTTTTATCTTTTCCTCTCCTGCATACCAAGGTTACATACGAGACTGTCCAGTCCATGACGACACTTCTGGAATTCAAGAAATTCTAGAAGATCAAGGCAAAGCATTTACTATCACTGCAGCTACCTATTTTTACAAACCTACGACAGGGGCCATCAAGTCCAGGGATTTGCCAACTTTTAAGTTCCATTAATTTCCCCGGTGCTATTTCTTTATGAATCATAATATCCCCAGGTTTCTCATTTCCATGAGATCTTTGGTTCCATTATTTCTGTAGAACTTAAAATAACTACATCAGTTTGTGTCAATGTCAGTACAAATCTTGAATTTTGGCAATGCTTTCATAATTTCGTTCCATTTATATGTTTTCTAAACTGAGAAACATAGATGATTAAAGTCTATTATGCATAGTACCAGCAACATTGAAAGAATAAAAGAGATTAGCTAAATCAGGAACTATTCTGTCCATAACTGTATGTGAAAAGGTTTTTCCAATATCTCTCTAGTGCACCTTGTGCAAGATACCAAATGGCTGGCATGCAACCTCAACTGCTTCAGCAGAGGGAGGAAAATGTAAAAAAAACTAAAACAATTCAGCGAAGCTTTTAGAGCATGAATAAGAAAGTGTAGGTCAAAAAATTTTCCAACTCAGCCTTGAATATATCTAATAACTCAAACTTCACTGCTGTACAGGATAGAGAATTCCAAAGACCAATGCCCTTCTGAGAGAAGAATTTCCTCCTCAGCTCCATCTTAAATTCGATGATTGTTTATTTTGAAACTGTGCATCCTAGTTCTTGGTTCTCCCAAGAGAGGAAATATCATCTCAGCATCTACCCTGTCAAGCCCCTTCAGAATCTTATATTTTTCAACAGCAAAGTCTCTCATTCTTCTAAACTCCAATCAGTATAGACTCAACGTACTGAACCTTTCATCATAAGACCACTCCTTCACCTCAGAAATCAGCCTTGTTTGAATTGCCTCCTAATGCAAATATATCCGGTAAGAAAGCTCTCGACACCAGGTTAAAGTCCAACAGATTGTGGGTGGCACGGTAGCACAATGGCTAGCACTGCTATCTCACAGCACCAAGGACCCGGGTTCGATTCCTTGGGTCACTGTCTGTATGAAGTTTTCACTTTTTCCCCATGTCTGTATGGGTTTCCTCTGGGTGCTCCAGTTTAGTCCCACATTCTGACTAATAAATAAACATTTCTTTATTTGTAATCATGAGGTTTCAGAGTGCTGCTCCTTCATTAAATGAGTGGGGAGGTAGGCTTCACAAACATGGCATATATAGACAAAGGCACGATTGCAAGCTAACAGTTGGAATGTGAGTCTCGACAGGAAATCAAGTATTTACAGATACAGAAGTGCGAGTGGACAGAGGGATAATCATAGGTTGAAGAGGTGTAAACTGTCTCAAGCCAGGACAGTTGGTAGGATTTTAAAGCCCAGATGAAATGTGGGGGTTACACGTAATGTGACATGAACTCAAGATCCCTGTAGAGGCTGTGATCCCGGTTGAGCTTGTGTGTTTTGAAGGTCACCTGGGAGAACATTTACCCGAAGATTGGAGGCTGAATGCCCTTGACTGCCAAAGTATTCCCCAACTGGAAAGGAACACTCCTATCTGGCGATTGTCATGCGGTGTCTGTTCCCTGCAGGAAAGGATGTCCTAAAGCATCGGTGAGACCATGCAGACGCTACGACAATGGATGAATAGATACCGCCTGACAATCGCCAGGCAGGAGTGTTCCCTTTCAGTTGGGGAACAAGAAGTCAAGGGCATTCAGCCTCCGATCTTCGGGTAAGCGTTCTCCAAGGTAACCTTCAAGATGCACAACAATGCAGAATTGCTGAGCAGAGACTGATATCCAAGTTCCACATGTGTGAGGATGGCCTCAACCGGGATTTTGGGTTCATGTCACACTATGTGTAATGCCTACCATCTGTAAAATCCTACTTACTGTCCTGGCTTGAGATAATTCACGCTTCTTTAATCTGTGATTATCACGCTTTCGATTTGCACTCTGTACCTATAAAGACTTGATTATCTGTGAAGACTTGCATTCCAACCATTACCTTGCAATTGTGTCTTTGCCTATATATGCCTTGTTTGTGAAATCTACCTCTCCAGCCTCCACGCACCTGATGAAGGAGAAGCACTCTGAAAACTCCTGATTCCAAATAAACCTGTTAGACTTTAACCTGGTGTTGTGAGATTCCTTACTGTGCCCTCCTCAGTTCAATGCCGGCATCTCCACATCAAATATATCCAATGGTGTAGTGGAAAGTTTGAGGTGCAAGAGCTCTAAGAAAATGCATTGGCCATATCATTTCTAAATATACTATTACCTTGTTTTCCTTGGTATTCATCATCTTAGACCATGAACATCAGTAAAACTATGCTTTTTAAAGTGAAAAATATTATTGCCAGCAGGCGTTTTAAATTCGACCCATACGGTATTTTGAAACATTAGTCTTCAGAGTTGCTGGAATTTCATTATGCAAAAGTTTAATTATTTAATTCAATCCTAATAAAAATTTATGTGTCAGTAGATGTTATTTGCTTCTGACCAGGGGCTCGTATATGGAGGGAACACTGCTTTTCCTGATTCATATTTATAACTTAGGCCTGGGTGTACCTGGCATAATTTCAAAATGTGAAGATGATTCAAAACTTGGAAGTATTGTGGACTGTGAGGAGGGTGGTGATAGACTTGCAACAGGATGTAGACAGCCTGGTGGAATGGGTAGACATGTGACTTGAAACATTTTGTTCGGTAGAATGAGGAGCAGTGACACAAAATAGAAGGCACAATTCAAAAAGGAATTCAGGAGCAGAGGAACCTGGGTGTATATGTGCATGAATCATTGTAGGTGGCAGGGCAAGTTGAGAAAGCAATTCATAAATTATACTGAATGCTGCATTTTTATACATTATACCACAGAGTATAAAAGCAAGTAAATTATGAATCTCCATAAAATGCTGGTTCAGCCTCAGTAGGAAAGATGTGAAGGTTCTAAAAAGATTTTAAAGAATGATCTGAGGATGAGAGACTTCAGTTATGTGGATAGATTGGCAAAGCTGCAGCAGTTCTTCCATGAGATGAGAAGGTTAAGCAGAGATTTGTTACATATACTCAAAATCATGAGGGGCCTGGAGAGTGTAAATGGGAAGAAACTGTTCCCATCAGCAGAAGATCGCAAACCCTAAGATGATTAATAAAAGAACCAGAGGCCACAAGGAAAAACTCTTTTATGAAACAAGTGATTCAGACCTAGAATTTACTGCCTGAGCATTTGGTGGAGAAAGATTCATTTGAGATTTTCAAAAGGGAACTGGAAATCAATCTGAAGATAAGATTTTACTAGGCTACAGGGAAAAGGTCAAGGAATGGGATTAGCTGAGTTGCTGCAGAGAACTAAATATGCTGACTGGCCTCTTTCTGTGCATTAACCATTCTGTGATTTCAATGTAGATTTACTCAAGGGAGTTGAGAAACACGTAAGAAAGAGGCTGAACGTCACCCTGATAGTGTGATCAAAAAGTGTGGGAGGAGGCTTCTATAGAACATAAGCAACAACATTGATGAGGTGGGCCAAATGGCCTGTTTGTGTGTTGTAAATTCCAGTAGGGAAGATAAACAGTATACCATGTCTCTCATCAGGCCATCATAACCAAGGAATTAATGCCAATTATTCTCTCTCCCCATACTACTTTGGCAGTCACTTGAATGCCCAGGTTTGGCAGGCTGCATTAGTTTTACAAGTTTGCTTGGAATTGAAGGTATCAGAGCAGTACAGCGGTGCATTCCAGCAGTGTTACACCACTGGTTCAGGCATGCTCAATTGAAGATTTCAAGATAGCATTAGATTATCGGAATAGAAACAATATGCAAGAATATGGGGAAAAGGCAGGAGAATGCCACAAGGTTATCATGCTCATTTGGAAAACTGGTACATCCAAATGTCCCCCTTCTGTGTTGCAGCACTCCTATGATTCTGTGATATTCGGGTAGAAACACTTTCTGTCTATTTCTATAATTCTTGTTACTTTGCTATCATGTTCTTTATATTTTCATTTAGTCAATCTTTGCTAGTTTCTAAAAGTTCTCAAATAGCTCTCCAGCCACTATATTCCTTACAGCACTGTATGCCTTTTCTTGTAATTTGAAATCATCCTTAACTTGCTTAGCCACAGATAATGCTTCCTTCTCATAGATTTTTTGGCTCACAATGAAATATAAGTTGCTGAGAGCTATGAAATATCTCTGTAATTGTCTACCATTGTCTATTCACCACTTAACTTTTTAACTTATTTTCCTAGTCAACCTCAACCAACTCTGTCTTTATACCTCTGTAATTCCCTTTCTTTAAGTTTAAGCTGTTAGTTTCACACCCTCAAACTGAATCTTAAATTCTATCAGGCTATGATCACTCTTGCCTAAAGAATCTTATACTATGAGGTCATTACTTAATTGTATCTCATCACACATTACCAGGTCTGATATAGCCTGTTCTCTGGTTAGCTCCAGAATGTACTTTTCTAAGAAGCTGTCCTGTATACACTTCATGATCTCATCATCAAAGTTAGCTTGGCTAATTTAGTTTATTCAATCAATATAAAGATTAAAATTGGGCCCAATTATTGTACTTCCTTTCTTACAAATCGGCATTACTTCTGGAATTATATTCTGTTACTGCTCGAGGTTTAAAACTGCTCCCACCAGCAACTTGCTTCACTTGCTATTTCTTATTTTTGTCTCAATTAATTCTACAGGTTGACAACCCAATCTAAATCATATCTTGCTACTGTATCAATCTCATTATCATTCTGAAATGTTAAATATCCTGAAAATCCAATTCCCATTGCTGGTCATCTTGCAATCACATCCCAGAGATGACTATTATATTGTATCTATTTATTTCCATTTGTGCTGTCAGTTCTCCATCTTGTTACAAATACTGCATGCATTCAGATAAAAAAACATTTTTTTTGCACTTTACCTCCTCTGACCCGATTTGCTGGCGTATCTTACATTTTTAAGCTCTATCTCTTCCTAACAAGATCATGTTTGTCATTTCCCATTTATCTAACCTGCACTATTGCCTTGTCCTTTCTCATTTGAGCCCTACCCCACACTATTTAGTTTAAAGCCCCCTCAACAGCTCTTGTTATATATTTTGCCATGACCCTGGTTACAGCACAGTTGAAGTGGAGGCTGTTCCAATGGTACAGCTCCTTCTTTCTCGAGCACTGGTGCTAGTGTTTCATAAATCAGAATGCATTTCTCCCACGCTGTCTTTGAGCCATGCCATTAACTCTCTGATCTTAGTTACTCAATGCCAATTTCCTTGTAGATTGGATAATTATTCAAATATTAATACATTTGTGATTCTGCTTTTTAATTTAGCCTCTAGCTGCTCCTACTCTCTCAGCAGAATCTCTTTATTAGTTTTACCCATGCAATGTGGACCGCGACAATTAGATCCTTCCCTTCCAAACAGTAAGTTCCTCTATAATAACTCCAGGAGTCAGCTATAAGGGAACAGAGCTTTATTGCACAAAATAAAGCAAAACCACAAACCTGTGGTGAACACTAACAGCTTCCAACCAGAACAAAACAATAATGAACCTACTCAGGGGCCAGTTTTATAAAGGGCTTGGTATATAAGTTCTACCTAGTGAGGTAATTACCAGTTACCAGGGAGCTCATATTCTATGGATCTTACAGGGAGGCCAATCAGAGATTCTCCATGCAAGTCTTGGGGGGTTATCACACCGGCCCTGAGGTGATGTCTTTAACCATGACACTGGGCAGGTGACACAGTCTTCGAGATTCATGCAGTCAGCTGTAGACAACAGTATCATCGTAAAATGATTTGAGTCAAAGACTTAAGTTGAAGTGGCTCTTTCTGTCTCTCACTACTCATCCCCAGAGTTCCCCCACCCCTCCCCTGTAACACTGAAGGTTCAGGAGGATCAAGTGGCAAGTAGGATCATTTAAAATAAACATGGATTACAACAGCCGCAGCTCAGCACTTCTGCATTCTCAAGATCTGCACTGTCACAATTCCAGGCCTTTGGCTTAAAGCAAATTACTGTAGACGCTGGAATCTGAAACTAAAAGAGACAATGCTAGAAAATCTCAGCAGGTCTGGCAGCATCTGTAAGGAGAGAAAAGAGCTGGCGTTTTGAGTCCAGCTTTTGACAAAGGGTCATCTGGATTCAAAATGTCAACTCTCTTCTCCTTACAGATGCTGCCAGACCTGCTGAGATGTTCCAGCACTTTCTCTTTTGGTTCTGGTACGGACCTGGAGCTGAACCTTGAACACAAACACAGGTTCAAGAGCAGGAAGCAGTGAGTGGAAGGTTCGAGGAGAAGATGAGTTAGGGAGCAGCAAAGGCTACAAGTCAAATGGTTGGTCAAAGGAAAGGTCCATAACGATGAGGAGGGTCAGAAAGGAGGTTGTGTGGGAGGTTCAGGAAGCAGGATTAGTGGTGAACGGGATTAGCAGGGAGCAGGGTGGTTAAGTTGAAAGTTATCACATTTGTTTTATATTTTTGAATTTATTTTGTTTTGCAAATTATCTCATTTACCATTTTAGGAATTTAGCAATGTAAAGTATTTCAACTTATCAGGTCTAATGTTTTAATGTATTTTTTTCTGATGAGGAAAGCCTAAAGAACCTAACTACTGCTCTTACGTTGGTTTTAATGGTAAAATCAGTGGGCTTAAAGGTGTTTCACTTAATGTTTTCAGGAGTGCAAATGTAACTTTAAGTGAGGACTTCCTATAGCTATCTCATTAACTAACTATGCAGCTGCCTCTAGCAGGCATCATGTTTAATATAAATTTAATAAACAGCTCTTGATGTACACTAGATATTCTTGCAACCCAGTGGAATCTCTTTGATTAATAATTCATGTAATACTTTTCCATGATAGAGGCTAATCATTAATGTTTTAAATATATCTCCTTTGGGTCACTCCAACAGAACTAAACTAACTATTCAAATATATCAAAGTTCAATAAGATATGAGTTTCACACCCTCAATTTAACTGCCAAATGGGGATTCTGGTGCAGTTATCAAATATACCAAACTGGACACACACTGCAAATTATACATTTAGATATTCTGGGATTTAATGAACACATTATATAATTAAAGCTGAACTTCTGGTGTAGCCTTAATCCATACAAATTTAAGTCTAACACTTCCTTGCCTCCTTAGTAAATCAGCCAGCATTTCTCTTTCTTATATGTATTGTATACTCATAGTAGAAAGTGCACATGTGTGTCAAGTGACTCATGATTCAATATGCTGCTCACACATACTAAAGTTTATTTATTAGTCACAAGTAGTCTTACATTAACACTGCAATGAAGTTACTGTGAACATCTATAGCTACACTCCGGCACCTATTCAGGTACACAGAGGCAAAATTTAGCATGGCCCATCAGCCTGATCATCACATCTTTAAACAATAGGAGGAAAACAGAGCACCAGGAGGAAACCCATGCAGACATGGGGAGAATGTGTGATCCAAGCTGGGAATCAAACTCGGATCCCTGGTGCTGTGAAGCAGCAGTGCTAACCACTGTGCCAAATAGAATGGCTACTGAGAAGAATTACTGGGTGGTTACAGGCACCCATGATTCATATCCCAGCAACGTCTTCATGACGGAATCAAAAATATGAACAATCAAGATATGTTTTTGAAGTTTGCAGGTGACTATATACATGCAAAATGAATAGTCACCTTTGAAATGCTTTACTGGATCATTTTAATTGATTTTTTTAAAAAACAGAGTTAACTGTTTAAAATAGCCATTCTGTAAGTTTCTTCAGGTTGTGGGTAATATATCCATTAAATACTGCCTCATTAAGGTCTAGGAATGAGTGATACTTTTTTTATGATCGCAGCCAATGTTACTATGGGACAGTAAAGACTCAGAATGAAATCCTGGCTCAAGACCATAGCACTCTACTTTTTTATCAAAACAAGGAGGAGCAGAGTCACAGGATTACCCATTAGCTTTTAACAACAAGAAAAAAAACATATATTAAACACGAAATGTTTGGCTATAAGATAATACTCCTTCACTTCCCCTCCTTTCACAAATATACACCAATTTCAAGAATAACACAGGATACATGATGTATTTTATGCTATAGTGTTCTCAATAAACACACATTTCCTGTAACCCACCGTGCTAGTTGTGGTTAGACAACACCTTATTCTGAAACCCAATAGCAGATGTCACTCAATTGATCTACTGTGGATTTCTCCTTAAATTCCCCCCGATGATTGTCACACAAGTGTTTCCAAAATTCCCTCTTAAAAAGACATGCTTTAAAATCCTCTTCCAAACAATGCTTTCCCTCAGCTGTTTTAACGAGGATCCACCTCCAGGTTTTCTAACTCAGCTTCCAAACAAACTCTGCTTTCTACTACTTTCAGCTCTTTTAGTAGGGATAACACCTCCAGGTTTTCTAACTCTTTCAGTATTCCTTTGCCTTGAATTGGCACATGCATGCAAACTTCCATTGGAGCCCTCAGGTACTCAGTCCCCAACAAAATACTATTGTTTCAAAGACTGAAATAAGGACACCAAATCTTATGATTGCTTCAGAAATGTGGCTTTTCTCCAGCCAAGCTCTGCTCTTTCTAGGTCAAATTTTAACTTTAACAGTTGGTGAGTACCCTGCTCTAATTGCAGTTTCTCTTTGTTCCTTTTTACTTCAATGTTCTTGGAAACTCCTTGTCATTCCCTAGTTTCTAGAACTAACTGACATTTAGCTTCTCTGGGTTTGCTTTCTTGCCCATTGCTCCATGATACGGCCTCCCTGCTTCAAGCAGAGCTGACAGCTGTTCACTCTCTAGCTTTTTCGATCCCCAACTGTCGTTTGAGTTCAACTAAACACACTCAAACAAGTTTCTTTTCTTAAAGGTGGCTCCTGGTTGCTTAACAAAAATTCATTCTTTGTTTATGTTTAGCTTCCATGTTCATGTTTAGTTTTCCTGTCATAAATTCTCTCTTTCAGAAACACAGTTTGAACTGAAACAAAAAATCCCCATACATACAGGCAGCTTTGTTTAACATAAATCTAACAAGTGTTGTATCCTTTCCTACACAGAAATGAAACCCACTTATGTCTATAGCTTATTTCTAAATTCAGCAATGTAAATACAGATTATCTAAAACTACCTCCGCTTCTTGACACACACATATAGTTTGCCAAACTGCCTTAAACTTAAATTTAATCCAAATTGATTAGTATATCTGCCCAACCCTTGTTTATGAATCCATTAACTACTGAATTAGCAAGTTAACTTCTGTTGCGAAATTACCAAAGACATAAGCAGATTGCAAGTCATGCATTAGAATGTACTGACTTCAAAGCACACCTTAAAATTAAACATTATATGCACAAACAGTACATTTTTGAGAATATCTTGTCAGGTTCCTCTAGCAGATTGGGCAATTTATATTAGAGTTTTTTTTAATAAAATGAGTAACAGAAGTTACACAGGTGGATGGCATGGTAGCACAGTGGTTAGCACTGCTACCTCATAGCGCCACGGACCTGGTTCAACTCTGGCCTCAGGTCACTGCCTATGTTGAGTTTGCACATTTTCCCATTGCCTGTGTGGGTTTCCTCCCACAATCCAAAGATGTGCAGGTAAGTGCATTGGCTATGATAAATTGCCCCTTAGTGTCAGGGGGATTAGCAGATTAAATACCTGGGGTTATGGGTTTAGGGCTGGGGGGGAGTGCTGTCGGTTCAGGCTCGATAGGCCAAATGGTCTCCTATCTCTATCTCTAGATATAGAGAAATCTATATTTCTAGGTAATTAAGTGCATCACTGCAAATCAGAGTTACAAGGCACTAAGTATCGATAATAGCAGCAATCAGAGTAGGTGACTATTACAACTGGTGGGGTTATTTTAGGATTAAAGCCCATAAATAGACAAATAAACAGTTTTTAAAGTTTATTTCTTAGTGTCACAGGTAGGCTTAATTAACACTGCAATGGAGTTACTGTGAAAAAACTTTAGAAAGATAATCTATTGGATATGTCATAGAATCATATAATTCTGACAGTGCAGAAGGAGATCATTCGGCCCATCGAGTCTGTACCAACAACAGCCCACCCAGGCCCTATCCCCGTAACCCCACATATTTACCCTGCTAATCGCCCTGACACTAAGGGGCAATTTATTATGGTAAATCAACCTAACCTGCACACCTTTGGACAGTGAGAGGAAACTGGAGCTCTCAGAGGAAGCCCACCCAGACATGGGGAGAATGTGCAAACTCCACACAAACTGTGATCTGAGGCTGAGATTCGAACCCAGGTCCCTGGCACTGTAAGACAGCAGTGCTAACCACTCTGCCACCGTGCTGTTCAACGTCTGTATACAACATTAGTGAATCTCCAGAACTACTTTGCCATTTTCGGTGTGAGCAGCATGCTGAGTTGATTTCCTTCCTGGACACCGGCTTTAACCCATGGTGCAGCAAGTTGATGAGTCACTTAGGGGTAGTTGCCTGGCATTTCTTTCCCCTTTCTCAATCTGATATTAGTTGCAATTAAACAGTACATGTAGTGCTGTTTACAATTAGCTGTCATCATCATATAATTTCTGTAAAGTCTCTCCCTCTTTAATATGTCGTACCTGTCTGCATCTGCTACATAAAAGTTGTCACAAAATAAGACAAGATTAAATAAATCAGAGCTAGCTTTTGATTAGCAGAGAGTGTTGAGGGAACTAACAAAGACAAGGAAAGATGATTTGACCCAGTTAAGATAATTTCTGCCAGAAACTATAAGCTGCCTCATCAAGGAATGCACCATGTTATTTAATTATCTGAGGAAAGTGTTTCAAAATTTCTCTTTGAGTCACAAATGCAAAGAATGGAAACTTCAGACTGCCTATTTATCCTCATGGCTCCATTAATGAAATCTGACAGGTTGCTATTTAAAGTTGACATTTTTGTTGTGCTCCCAGCTGCACCAAAATGATGAGGTTTCATGGAATGTCTGATCATTCCTGTTGTTTATAATTTAGTGTTGATGTAACTGCACTTCTTGGGTCCTCTGACTATCCATTATAAAATGACTACACAGTCAAAAAGTCCCCTGATGCAGTTCAGTTTATTACATCTGCTGGACTAAATTTTATGTGCGCAAGACTTCCCTTGAGAGTTCTGTAAATGCAATGATATAGAAATAATGAATATGCCCAAACGCATACTCTGGCCTAATTTTTCAGATGTTGGGGCTGTTTCACCACCCAGAGAGTGACTCCGCCAGGCCTACTGCCATTCTATTCCCTAACGAGCTTTGATTGGCAGTGGGCTGGACTTGCCTCCATCGCAGGGAGAAGGTCCAGCCTTTGAGAGCTTCTGGCCAATCTGGCTGGCAGCTGTCCAGGTCCTCCAGGTGCTGGGTTGCAGTGGCCAGAAGAGGCACTGCAATAACAAGCCTGGGTCGAAGTGTCAGGATATGGAAGTCAAGTAAATGGTAGGGGTCCTGGGTAGGGGTATCAATATGGGGGATTGATTAGGGTTGCTGGACTAGACTGTGTGGGGGTGTGAGAGTGGTCCAAAGGACTCCAGCTCTTCACTTGAGGGTGCCCACTTTTAGAAGAGGGCCTCCAATGGAGGCGTCCCCATCCCAATGCTTTTCTCCCCCCATCCCCCACATGACATGTAGGTTTGCACTTTTTCTACAGCCACCCAATCTGTTTCCCCCCACCCTTCCCTCCCGCCCGCACCCCCCCTCCCCTCCACCCAATGTATCTGTCACCCACCTGCCAGGCTAAAGAATTAAGGGGAAATCATAGTATCATACAAAGCAGAAGAGGCCCTTCAACGCAACGAATCTGCAACAACACGTTAGAAATACCTGAACTCAGACCTAGTCCTATTTGCCAGCATTTGGCCCATAGTCCTAAATGTTATGATGTGCCAAGTGCTCATCCAGGTACTTTTTTAAAGGATGTGAGGCAACCCTTCCAGGCAGCACATTCTAGGCCACTGCCACCACCCTCTTGGTGGGTTGCTTCTCCAATCTCCAATCTTATCTTTTTTTTTGTCAACTTTCCCTTCATTATATGTCTCCAAGTCTACAGTTTGCAATCTCATGCCAGAGATGGGGACATTGGGCGACAGTGGCACAGTCGTTAGCACTGCTGCCTCACAGCACCAGGGGCCCCGTTCAATTCCCAGCCTGGGTCACTATCTGTATGGATGGTACGCACATTCTTCCCGTGCCTGATTGGGTTTCCTCCGGGTGCTCCGGTTTCCTCCCACAGTCTGGAAGACACACTGGTTAGGTGCATTGACCCGAACAAGCTTCAGACTGTGGTGACTAGGGGAATTCCACAATAACTTCATTGCAGTGTTAATGTAAGCCTTACTTGTGACTAATAAATAAACTTTAACTTCAATTCTCCGACTTCTTCAGATGGCTGGCTGCAATCCAGATGCTCTGATGAATAGGGCATTGGCCAATAATTGGGATTCCTGATGGGCGTACGGGTTCTCAGAATTCACTCGATCCATTCTGCAAGCCCCAGTTGAGTTCTCAACTGGACCTGGTGGCAAGCTGGTAACCATGTGAATCTGCTGATTTGAATGTCATTTGCAGGTTTGACAGGCCACTCACCAGCTTCCCGCAATCGCCCGGCTTGCCAATGGGAACACAAATGGGGACATAGCATGCTGAACCCTGCGTGTCCAGGGGAACACCACCAGCCTCCCAGGAAAGAGGGACATCCTCCCCTACCTTCCCCCCCACCCCCAACAATCACTCAAATCATAGGTCATTCCCCCCCCCCCCAAAACACATGCCAAGTCATGAGGGTGACCTCATCTGACCGCTTCAGCCCACTTACTTAGCCTCCCCTTCCCCCTCAGACCCCTACTCAGCTCCCCCTTCAGATCAACACCATGGCAGTGCCCACAGTGCACTGCTCCCTGACCTTGTGTTTGCAGCCCTGAGAGGACTCGAGGAGATAGGTTCAGTGGCTATTTGTCCCTCTGATGCTGCCAGGTTGTAGAGGAAGGGTCTCTCAGGGGTCCAAGTGTGGGCTTGGGTAAGGATTTGGACCAAATCGGTCTCCTCCTGGATGGGGATGTTGTGATTGGGACTGCCCCTTCTAGCCCTGGCAGACCAGAAGATCACCCCTGGTGTGGTGATTTCAGGAAGGCCCTGTGATCAACACCTGCAATCCTGCCTGCCAGCTGTGAAAATTCTGAAGTGGTCAAGGTCACTTTAATCTCCATGTCCTTCTTCATACCGGGGTGATCTTCAGGTCTGCCAGGACTGGAAGGAGCAATCCAACCATGGCATCCCATCCTGGGGGGAGAGTGTACAGGTCACTCCTGAGCCCACCCAACTCTCAGGACCACTGAGGGACACTTCCTCTGTAACCTGGCAGCAGCAGATGTACAAATGGCCCCCTCAGGGCTCAAAGGGACAAACCAAGATGTCAGTGCCAGCTACCAGGGGCCAATGCACTATGAGCACTGCCAAAGCACGTGGTTTGAAGAGAGGCTGAGTAGGGGGTTTGAGGGGGAAGGGGAAGCTGAGTGTGGGTGTCTGAAGGACAAAGGGCCTAAGCGGAGATCTGAGGGGGAAGGGGTGTTAAGTGGGCAGTCTGAGGGGAATGGGGCCTGAGGGGGCTGAGTAGCATATTTGAAGTGCAAGGGGGCCTAAATGGGCAGTTTGAGGAGGAAAGGGGGGCTGAGTGGGGACAATCTCAGGAGAACTGGGTGCTGAGTAGGATGTCTGAAGGGCAAGGGCAAGGGCACCTCAGTAGTGGCCTGAGAGGGGAAGGGAGTTTGTGCGGGGGTGTTAGGTTGGGTCATCCTCATGCCTGCCTAGTGTGTAAGTGATTTAACCCATTATTTGTGGTGGTGAGTAGAAATGAGGATGCCTCTCTTTGATGAGGGGTGGGTGGCGGTGATCCCCCAGTCAATTGGCGGTGAGGGGTGGGGCGAAAGAAACTATTTCACTTTTTGGGGGCCAAGAGTCTGTCTCCAAGAGTGGAGATGGGGGCCACCCTTTACAAATGGCAGTTTAGATATGGAAGAGTGGGGCTGATTGATGGGCTGCTCAAAGTGAGCTTATTGGCACCTTTCAGGTGGGTGAATCCCACTTGACAGATGCTGCAAGTGGGAAACACTCTGGTTTTCCCACCGGCATGGACACTTAGCCTCAAAGTGGGAGAATGCAGCCCATTGTCTCTCAGCTTTGTGTCCACCAACACCTAACTCCTCCTCTAGAGCAACAGAGAAAGATCTTATGATCCAATCAATTCCCCTTCTTTGGTTCTCAAACTGCAATAAATTTACCTACTTAACAATAAATATTATCAATTGAAAGTATCATTAAAATGAGGAAACAGATCCCAATATTATTCTGAATATAGCTTCCATACAGAATTGGGGAAAAATAAACAGACGTCAAATAATCAGGTCAGAATCGACTGCTCGGTTTAAACAGTTAATTTTGACATCTGCGCCTTCAAGCTCACTGTGAGTGCACCAATGTGTAACAATCTCACCTGGTATTGAAAATGGAAATTGGAGCTTTTCAGGATGGATGGTGTACATAAAATAAGGTCTGCACCTGGCTTCCTTGTCTCATGACTGTGATTACTGAAGGGTGCAGTCAGGAATATCAGCGATACACATTAACCCTGCAATAAGCAGAGGATAACCCAGGATTATCATTCAGAAGACTTGGCTGGAAATAGCTGAGGAGGTCAGCAAAAGGAATGTTCTGTCCAGGTCCTGCATACAATTCAGAAAACAATTTAATGACTTTGCAGGGCATGAATAATGAGTACATTTTCTGATTCAACTACATCCAGTGCTTTAAGCTCTCCCCCACACATCCGCCCCCACCATTCTGTCTGACTAAATATTCTCCAGTGCATCACTCCTCACACCCACTCAACTTTCAGCAGCAGGCAGCTTTCACTGTGCACTTCATCATATCCCCATATAACCATCCAGTGTATCTCTTACTTCAAATCTTATGCACTGTGATGCATGTGTCTCATAATTATGCTCCCTGAATGCAGTGCATCCATTACGAGGATTTCTGACTTCACTCACAAACAGATTATGTTTTTGGCTCCTGAGCATGAAGAAAGCTAAAAATAACACAGAATATACGACACATAAAGAGCCCATTCAGCCAAACTTGTCTCTGCTAGCATTTGTACTCCTCCCAATCTCTTCCGACAAACAGTGTTTATGTTCCACTCAACCTCCTTCCGTCAATCTGCCAGAGTTTATACTCCCCTCAACCTCCTCTCATCAATCCACCAGTTTTATATTCCCCTCAATCTCCTCCCATCAAATCACCAGAGTTTATACTCCCCTCAACCTCTTCCCATCAATCCTCATTTACGTCCATCAGTGTAACCTTCTATTTCCTATTCCCTCATGCACTGACCTAGCCTCCTTTAAATTTCAGATTTACACTTCATATTTATAGTTCCTTGCTTTGCATACATGAGTATGACAATATGTATGGACTTCCGTTTTCTGTTATTTAAATGTAATTTGTATTTCAAACATTATTTTAGTTCACATGCACACAGACATGAACACTCACACATGCGCACACATGTACACGCGTGCACACAAAGTGTCATTTATTTGCCCTTTAAATGCTATGACCAATTTAGGTTTGCTGATTTCTTGGATGCGGTCAGCTGTAAAACATGCTGCAATTATTACAAATCTCAGTTCACTGTTGGTCCCTGGTAGAGTTGGATTCTGGAACTGGGCAACATTCTGACTCTGAAAGAGAGAGCGAGCATCCTTCAGCCAGTTTCCTCTGCTGAAAGCTTTATTGACGTCATTTGTGTCACTTGCAATCTTCCTCTAGTGTCTGGGCAACCTTGCTTTGAAATTCTTCATCAATTGTGTATTGCCAAGACGTTTTGAATGTGGGTCTAATATCTATTACTTTGCATTTTTAATGTATCTTCCTTGACATTTACATGTTTTGATGAGAGTCTGGATCATAGGAAATGGCTCAGTCTTCAAACTCCACTGAAGGAGATTCACTTGTTTCTGAACTTCACCTTGGAATGTGGCCTTTCATTTAGAAGCAGTTTACTCTGTCTCAGCTCAAATAGTAGCATTTCCCATCAATTGAAAGTTGAAAAATCAAATTTTCAAAAAATAATGGGGCATAGCTTCATGACAATATGTGTAATCCGAATCTCCATGTCACTGTTTAATGTAAATCCTATGATGCACATAGTGCCTCTTGCAATGTTGACCCTTTTCATGTGTGCCTCTGTCTAGTGCACATACTGATCCCAACACTCATGTCAGTGCTGCTGTGAATAGTAATGGCATTTCCCTTGTGCTGTCACTGCACCTCCCAACCAGATGTTGTCACTGAGAGAGTCTCCAATGTTGAACAAAAAATTATCCACACAAGTACTATCTGCCGAATGTGTGCCAGAGGGGATTAAGGTATCAGATGCAATAACAGAATTACAGAATTGCTCCGATGCAGAAAGAGGCCATTCAGACTGTGATGTCTGTGTTGGCTCTCTGAGCATTATGATTTTGTGCCATTCCTCTGTTTTTTTTCTCCGCCCATGTTCTTGCACATAGTTTCAATTCAAATGATCAGCAATTGCTCTCTTGAATGCTTAGATTGAACCTGTGTCCACCACATTTCCAGGCAGTGCATTCCAGACCCGGACTGTGTGAAGAAGCTTTTTCTCACATCGCATTTGCTTCTTTCACACAACACTTTATATCTGTGAGCTTTTATTCTGATGGGGCAGAATGACACGTTTAATGATCTGCTTGAACTGCTGTGTAAGTCTTGCCTCTCTTTCCCTGCTCAGTTTCCTGGGTCCCAGGAAATTTATACTGCACAAGCTACAATTAGAATGTACAATTTGCAAAGGTTAAGTGCCTCTTAATAATAATTGCAGCAAAAGTGCATGTTTGATTCTAACAAAGTAAATCCTTGACCTTGGCAAATAGACCTCCAAAGGAGCTTTTATAAAACCCAAAAGTTGGTCCATTGGGCCCAAGTTGCAGTTATACTTATTTTTTCCTCCAATTGTAAGCACAGCTTACTCATGAATAGGTTTTAACAGGCAAACAGGTGCCTTTAGGGGCAAGATGGGGTATGAAGGTTCACTTGGAAACCACAAGGTTTGAGCTGGGGAGTATAAGAATTCACTTAGAATACTGGGGTTGACCTGGGGGGAAAAAAGGGTTGTCTTGGGGGAGGCAGGGGCTGACTTTGGTGGGGGGGGGGGGGGGGGAGGGAGGTGCGAGGGGGTAGGTGCGTTGACTCGGGAGGCTTGACTCTGGGGAGATGGGGGTTGACTCTGGGGAAACGGCATTTGCTTCTGGGGAAACGGGGTTTGACTCAGGAGACGGAGGTTGACTCCGGGTTGATGGGACTGCAGAGTCTGCACTTGGTTTATCGTCATTGACCTCACCATCAGTACAGGAGTAGTCAATGTCCTCCCTGGTCAGCTGAATGGCTCTGTCCTCAAAATCCTTGAAGACCTTGAGCTCTGGTAACCACCCACCCGACTGGAATCTCTCCCTCTTGTGTGCTAACCCTTCCTACACAATGATGGATAGAGTGTAAGCAGGACATGTGCCAGGACAGATATTAAGGGTGCCTGGCATGAATGTGGATGCTGAGTGGGAGCAGTGAGGTGATGAGGAGATGATCCACGGGGGGGGATGAAAAATATATGTGGGGGAGTTAGTAGTGGTGTTTCTTGAGTTGGCACTGAGAGAGATCCCTGCTGATGTGCGAATAGTCTGTGCGTGTGAGTTGGAGAGTGATGAGAAGAACGACTTACCTTGGCAGACGGAGGAGAGCATTCATCCTCTTCCCACACTAGATGGCTGACCTCTTCTACAAGGTGTAGGCACTGACCACCACTACTATCACTTTCCATGCTGGGTTGGCAAGCTTGCTGGCATTTTTATTCTGAGGGTAGGTAAATTATATCATAGCTGGCCTCTCTGGAGACACTGCTCAATGCTGTGGAGATATCTGAGATATCTGTGAAGTGTGGCTGATGTGTGCTGGGATGGCTGTTAATGTGGTACCTGGATCATTAAGGTGCTGAGTTGATGGAGGGACAGATGAATCAGGGGCCAGAGATTATGATGTGCAACCCATGCAGCAAAGTTTTTGGCACAAAGTGTCACATTATGTGCTGTGAAAAGCCGCCACTGCCGTCAGCGGTCAAAATGCCACTTCTCCCACCTGACATTGACCCTTACTAATATCAGAGACAATCTCACCCCTCGTCATTGTCATGTGATGGGGACATCTCTTTCCATTGTCCCCACAAGTAGTTTCTGATGGTTAGGCCATTGTCAGACAATAGAATCTGGGTACCAACCAGCCACACACCCACTTTCTGGATTCAGGTTTGGAGTCAAAGTCAAAGAATCTGGGCAAACATTGCCTTTTTAAATAATTGGAGGACTGCTGCCTTTTACTACTGGAAAGGTCATTTGTATTTTAATGACTTAATCAAGGCTTGTCCATACAGGAAGATTAGCTGAATGTTCTTTCAATTCCATGTGTGTTGGTGGGAAAGTGAGCTGGGAGTGGGGGTGGTAATTCCCCGGGGCCTGTTAAACCTGTCGAATTGGGTGTGAGAGCTAAATTGGGATTCTCACCAGGTGTCAAACGTGTTGCAATTCCCCTGGCCCCCTGTGCTTGGCTACATCAGGTTCTCACCCAGAGCAGCGAGAGCCTGATTAGAGCTGATTAAAATACATTTGAATCCAATTAGCAGACTAGAAGCTTGATTCAATGACTTCCCAGGATGCACACCCCAGCGCAAAGTCACGTTGGTGCCTGTTCTTGAAATGTGGAGGCCAAGTGGTGTGGCCTCCAAGAGAGTTGGGGGTGGAGTGGGGTGGGGGAAGAGGGAGGTCAGTACTGCCTCCAGCTTGCCCCTGGACTCCTCTGCTGCTGCTCTGGGGGTGAGAGGGGTGGGGGGCATCCCACGCTAGGGAAAAGGTTTGACCTCAGGTGGTCTCCCTCTGGATGTGGCTGTCATGGCTGGGTTTCTCCTCGTTGTTGTAAAAATGTGGAAGTCACTCTTTGGGATGGGGATTTTGGGCACCTCTCTGCTAAAAATCTCTATTATTCTCTGTGATCTTTGAAATGGCCTTGTCTCATTAAAATGCATGTACCCTGAACAGCTAGAAACCTTCAAAATCATAACAGCACTCCATTCTACAGTAAGGATTACCTTTGGTTGATTTCAGAAGTTCCAGGTGTTACCAGACCTCTTTGAAGCATTTTGAGTAACAGAAGCATTCAATTTAACATAAGGACATAAGAACCAAGGGCAGGAATAGGCCATTTGGCCCCCTGAGCCTGCTGCGCCATTCAATAAGATCATGGCTAATCTTTTTGTGGACTCAGCTCCACTTACCTGCCCGCTCACCAAAACCCTTAATTCCTTTACTGATCAAGAATCCATCTTTGTCTTTAAAACATTCAAAGAGGTAGCCTCAATTGCTTTACTGGGTGGGGCATTCCACAGATTTACAACCCTTTGGGTGAAGAAGTTTCTCTCATCTCAGTCCTAAATCTGTCCCCTTTTTTTGAGGCCATGCCTCCTAGTTCTAGTTACAGCAGCAGTGGAAACAACCTCCCTGCTTCAATCTTATTTATTCCCTTCATAATCTTACACGTTTCGATAAGATCCCCCCTCATTCTTTTAAATTTCAATGAGTATAGTCCCAATCTACTTAGTCTGTCCTCATAAGCCAGCCCCCTCAATTCCAGAATAAACCTAGTAAATCTCCTCTGCACCCCCTCCAGTGCCAGTACTAATAGGTCTCAAGTAAGGAGACCTAAACTGTACACAATACTCCAGGTGTGGCGTCACCAGCACCCTATACAGCTGCAATATAACCTAGCTGTTTTTAAACTCCATCCCTCTAGCAATAAGGGACAAAATTCCATTTGCTAGGAAAATCACTAGGGAGATCAGCTTGCTTTCTCTCATAAGCCCCAGCTGCTCTGAAACCACTTTGAATTGCTTTGTTTGACAGCTCCAGAGCAAATCAAAGAGGGGATTAGCTAAGGTTTGTTTACATGAGGAACTGATGGACCATTAGCTGCTTACAGCTGTTTTGACTGACAGCTCCAGGACAGATCAAATTCATTGTTAGTCCAATCAGTTCACACTCCATTAAGCCTGAAGTGCTTCCTCTTTTCACCACCCCTGTCCTCTCTAGCTCCATTTTTTAACACTACGGTTTTTTTTCAAGTGTCTGAGCTTTCCTAGAAAGCAGATATGCTTTTAGTACCTTTTTTTAAATCATTGTCTTTTTTCCTTGCTTGCAAAAGCTTCTCACTGAATCCACAAGCTTCATATTACCACTTTATTTTTCTTATTGTTTCTGTTTTAACTCTACTAAGCTTCAAGATTGGGTAGGCTGGGGATTTTATCTTTGAGATAGAGGAGCTGAGGGAATATTTAATTGATATACATAAAACAATGAGAGAGCCTTGAGAAGATTGGATATGGAAGGACCTCACCAGAGGAATAGATTAAAAGTTATAGGCTGAAGGATTACAGGAAAATCGAGGGGAATATATTTTAACCAGAGAGTGAGGGTGGGGTACAGGCAGAAAGCTTCCAAACCATGCTGTGCATGGTTATCCATTTAAAGTACCATGACCTAGGAGGCTACTGCCAAGGGCTGAAAAATGAATTGTCCAGCCGGCAGACACCTGATGGGCTGAATGGCCACCTTCTTCACTGTTATTTTCTTCAAATCTACAGCCAATCAGGACAAAACCTATGCAAAACATGGGAAGAATATGTAACTCAAGGCCTGAATTCAACCCGGATCCCTGGCACTGTGAGGCAGTGCTAACCACTGTATCACTCTTAGTGTACTGTGCCACCCTGATGCTCCTGCACTAGGCACAATTTCGGAACTATACCTCATTCTGTTATCATTAGTATAATTGAAAGATAGAATCATTGAGATGCAGTTATCATGGCAAAAGCTGTGGCTGCAATTCTCCCACCTCACCCCCGGCTGAGAGTCTCCAGTCCTGCTGCAGTGATTGAAGTTTTGGCTCATAGCCAAATTCTCTGTTCTAGCTGGCAGTAGTATGAGATTGGAGAATTCCAGCCGACAGATTTGAATCAGCTATACCTCATATTTTATGTAGGTAGCACGGTAGCACAAGGGTTATTAGTGTCAGGGATCCGGGTTCAATTCCAGCTTCGGGTTACTGTCTGTGTTCAGTTTGCACATTCTCCCCATGTCTGCGTGGGTTTCCTCCAGGTGCTCCGGTTTCCTCCCACAGTCCAAACATGTGAGGGTTAGGTTGATTGGCCATGCTAAATTGGTATTAGAGAGATTAGCAGGGTAAATATTTGCGGTTACAGGGATAGGACCTGGGTGGGATAGTGGTTGGTGCAGGCTCAATGGCCTGTATGGCCTCCTTCTGCTCTGTAGGAATTCTATGATTATGTGGAACATCTAGTTGGTCTTGCAATGAGCTAAATTTTGGAGGAGCAGTTCTGTAACAGGTTTTAGTGTCATTTTCCTGGGCTGTCAGAATTAAATCCACAGTTACAACTGAAAAAAAGATTGGTTCCATAAGAAGAGCAAACATGAAATGCATTGGGGTGGTACAGTGGTGAGTGCTGCTGCCTTGCTGCACCAAGGATCCAGGTTTGATTCCTGGCTTGGGTCACTGCCCGTGTGGAGTCTGCATGCTCTCCCTGTGTCTGCATGGGTTTCCTCCGGATGCTTTGGTTTCCTTCCACAGCCCAAAGATGTGCAGTTTAGGTGCATTGGCCATGCTAAATTCTCCCTCAGTGTACCCAAACAGGCATCGGAGTGTGGTGACTTGGGAATTTTCACAGTAACTTCATTACAGTGTGAATGTCAGCCTACTTGTGACTAATAAATAAGCTTTCATTGATGTGAGACTGGCTTATTCTTCCTTCAGCTATTCTGAAAGAAGGAAAAGCAGGAAGTGTTCAAGAATGTCAGCTGAACAGCTGATCTTCAATGTGGGAGACACTCACAACTGCCAGGTGATTCATGTGGGGGCATGTTTTAAAATGGTCGAATTCCACCTCACTGGTGCTGCCAATGCCAGCGGGAAATGCACTGATATTCCCGCTGGTGGCAGCACTTGGGAATTAATTTGGGAGAATCACGGCCCAGATCCATTTCCTTTCATAGGAAAGTGTCCAGTTCAGGTTTATATTTCACAAGTTCACAATTACGGCTCATAACTTTGTATTGCGTGAATATGACAATATCTGTGAGCTTCTGTTTTCCACAGTTTAAATGTCAGTTACATTTCAAATATACACATTTAATCCAAATTTCTGTGTCACTGCTTAAAAAAAATGTGGGATGAGAAAGC
Source organism: Carcharhinus amblyrhynchos (assembly GCF_965287045.1). NCBI lineage: Eukaryota > Metazoa > Chordata > Chondrichthyes > Carcharhiniformes > Carcharhinidae > Carcharhinus > Carcharhinus amblyrhynchos. The sequence continues at coordinate 84,809,035 of NC_137327.1, read as the reverse complement.
GGTTGACATTTGTAATGTTGAGAAGAAGCTCCAGGAACAGCCAATACTGTAACAATTTGGAGCTGATTTGTTTGTTTTAGCAGTAATCCCAATGGAATCGCAATAGGGCGGCTTTATACCTACACCCATTCCCAACCAGTCTTCTCTAAAAGAAAAACAGAAAATATTGGAAATGCTCTGCAAGTCACTGTAACTGTGAGAGAAACATTTCAGTTCAATGACTTTTCATCAGAGCTTGGAAGAAGTTTGAGTTGTGACTTTTATTTTAATAAATGCAGAGTCAGAGAAAGGCATGCCATGTCACTCAAGGAAGAATGGTGAGGGGGTGGGGGCATGGGGGGGATGTCATGTTTGGTGGCCTAGCCAATTTTTAACCTACATCTAAAAACTTGGCTTCTGATGAAGGGTCATCTAGAGTCAAAATGTTGCTCAACTCTCTCCCCATAGATGCTGTCAGACCTGCTGAGATTTTCCAGCATTTTCTGTTTTTGTGTCTTCTATGTGGTGTGACATATCTAGTCGCACCATATTGCTCTTTGTGGGACTTTTCTTCCAAATAATTTTTGAATGTAAAATTAGTTAAACTCCTGGGGCTGAACAATAATGGGGTGCAAATGACATCCCGCCCCCCGCCACCAAACACAACAGCGTGGAGTCAACATGTAATTGGCAAAGGTCTGCGCACGAAAAGCCCTTCCTGCCCTTTAACCACTTGAGGTAAAAGGTCAAGCTTCCCACTCTCATGCTGCCACCCACGCCAAATGCCTTAGCGTACGATAACAAGCTGACTTGATCCTTGACTGTTCATTTAAATATGGAGAGCGGGCTGCCGATTTTGGCACCTGCCCATTCCCCCTTATTATGAGGTTCAGTTCAGGTGTGGGTGGGAACGTGGTGGCATGGAAACTCACCCCATTTTATATGTCCCCTTGCTTACTGTATGTGTGGGAAACATACCTCCGGAGCACATAAAACTCAGCCCCTGGTTTGACAGCTGGTAAACAGACCTGATGTACTTGCAATTTGAAGCATTGCCTATGTTCATCTATATGGTCAGAGTTACAAGGGGAAACAATGGGTGGACCCATTCTGAGTTTCTTGGTTGGGATGAGATGGCTGCAGTTGTCTCAACAAGGGATTTAAATTGTTCTTATGGTTTCCAACCAACAATGGGAAGGTTTGAGAATCGGAGATTGTGGGCTCAATTCTCCGGCCTCCCCGCTTCATGTTTCCCACCAGCGGGAAGTGGTTGTTGTTTGCTAGCAACAGGCTTCTCTGGCCCCGCTGCAGTCAATGGGAATTCTCACTGATGCCATCCAACGCTGGCGGGAAACCCATAGGTCTGCATGCGCTGCCGACAGGGTCAGAACATCCTACTGATGTGAACGGCTGAGGAATTCCGGCCAATTAGTTTAACTCTCTATCTGGGATTTCCCAGGTAAGCCATGTTGCTGTGGAGATGGATTGCACAGAGGTTTTTCTTGGTTTTGAGCTCCACTCTGCGATTTCTCACAGAAACAGACGATCAGTTAAAGTCTGGGAGCAACATTGAGATGAGCCAAGAGAGAACCTACCAGGAGTTGGAGACCAGTAGCAGAGGGCTATCAGAAGCCAAGGACGTTTGCTGATTTGGAGTCATTTTGCAAGAAAGCGGGGAGGCTCATGCTTGAACTGAGGAGGACGTAATTATGAGGTCTTCAAGGAAAGTTGGAGGGTCAGTAAGCCAATAGCAAATAGCAGCAGCACTGAAAAGAATCAGAATGAGATCCTGAGAGTTGCAGAACAATTTAGTTTTTGGAGCAAGCAAGGAGATGGATTTGGACTTGCTCTGCCCACTCTTCTCATTGGCTTTATAAAAATTTTAAGAAGATTCGGAGTTAGAATTTCGGAGTAAGAATTTTCTTTTTAAAGGTCATAACTGGAGAGGGTGCTGAGGAGAGTCACCAGGATGTTGCCTAGGATGGAGCATATGAGCTATAAAGAGAGGCTGGATATGCTTGGATTGTTTTCTTTAGAGCTAGGAAGACTGAAGGGGGACATGATTGAGGTGTATAAGATTGAAGGAAATGGACAGGGTGGATAAGAAGCAGCTGTTTCCCTTAGTTGAAGAGTCAATAATGAGGGGGCATAATTTTAAGGTGTGAGGCAGATGGTTTAGAGGGGATTTGAGGAAAGTAATAGAGATGAGAAATTTCACAGAATTTAAAAAGTACATGGATAAGCACCTGAAAAGTCACAATATTCAAGGCTATGGGCCAAATGCCAGTGGAATGTGTGTAGAATAAGCATGGTTTTGTCAGTGCAGACTCAATGGGTGGAAGGGCCTCTTCTGTTATATGACTCTATGGCTCTTAATGGTTCTGACATCTTGATGTGTATTTTCCGTATTGCTATTTTTCTGATATTAACAGTGATTCCACTTCACTGGCTTTAAAACAATATAGGTTTCATACAATTAAGAAAGACACAATACAAAATATAACTTGTATTTATATTTTAATTCTTTCACACAATGTGGCTATCACTGGTTAGGCCAGCATTTATTACCCATTCTAATTATCCTTCAGAAGATGATGGTCAGCTGCTGCAGTCCATATGGTATAGGTGCATCCAATGTGCTTTTAGGGAGGGGGCTCCAGTGTTATAGTTTCAAGTCACCATGGTGTGAGGCTTGGAGGGGAATTTGAAGATGATAGTATGTCCATGCATCTGCTGCCCTTGTCCTTCTGGGTGGTAGAGGTTTTGGGTTTGGGGAGCTGATGACCTAGTGGCATTATCGTGAGACTATTACTCCAGAAACTCAACTAATATTCTGGGGACTCAGGTTCAAACCTCACCACAGTGGATGGTGGAATTTCAATTCAATAAAAATGTCTGGAATTAAGAATCTACTGATGACCATGAAACCATTGTCTGGCTCCCTAATTCCTTTAAGAAAGAAATCTGTCATCCTTACCTGGTCTGGCCTACAGAGCCACAGCAACTGCCCCTCTGAAATGGCCTAGCAAGCCACTCAGTTCAAGGACAACTAGGGATGAGCAATAACTATTGGCTAGTCAGTGATGTTCATGTCCCACGAATGAATAATTTTTAAAAAAGGTGCTGTCAAATGAGCCTTTGTGAGTTGCTATAGTGCATCCTGTGGATGGTACAATAGTACATTGCTGCCACTGTGGTGGAGGAAATTAATATTGAAGGAGATAGGATGCCAATCAAATCAGCTGATTTGTCTGGATGGTGTCAAGCTTCTTGAATGTTGTTGTAGCTTCACTTATCCAGCTAACTGGAAAATATTCCATGACATTCCTAACATGTACCTCATATATGGTAGAAAGGCTTTGGAGCATCAGTGGTGAGTTACGTACTACAGAATTCCCAGTCTCTGACCTGCTCCTGCAGTCACAATATTAACATGGGTGGTTCTGTTCAATTTCAGGTCAGTGGTAATCCCTAGGATGTTGATAGTGGGGGTTTCAGCAGTGGCAATGCCAGTGAATGTCAAGGGTAGATATTTGGGTTCTTTCTTGAATAACGCTTTACTGATTCAGGTAAATTTTCCTACATTGACAAAATTAAGTATGATGTGTGAACATACGATGAAATTTTCACTGCTCCTGTGGAGCTCACCTCTGGGGCAACTAATTGCAGCCAATTCCAAATTGAATTACGTGTCAGTAATTGTGTCTGATGCAGGTTTGTGGTCATTCTAATATCTTCACCTTGTAATTTACCCAAGCATTATGGAGTTGAATGGATGATGTATTCACTATTTATACAAGCTAAATAGCTGTTTAACTGCTTGAGAAGTCTGAATAGAGTTTCAGAGGCACTGTGATTGACAAGTACTCTTTTCTCTTTTTCCCGAATGAATTTGGATTGTATGAAACCCCCAGCAACTAAATCACAAGCAGGAAACTTCATGTGAATTTGTCATTATAAGCAATAGCAGGACAATGAACCATTTATGGGGTATATCCCTATCGTTTGAAACTAGTAAAACTTTAACTTTTCTATTTTGTTCATTTACTTGGCCTTTCAATTAATGACTTGGAATCTTTACTACAATTTAATAAAATCTACTTAATAAAATTTTCTGTGGATGCAGGTATGCACTAGTAACCTGTGTGCTGCTGCACACTGTGCTTTTTGAATACACATAAGAGCATAAATGACTTGAATTGCAGAAGATAATAGCAATATTATTTTAGGTTGCAGTAATGTCGGGCCTGAGACGAGTAGCTGGAGAGTAGAAAGTGAAGCCTGCATCATCTGTGTTGCATTTTCTGATTGTGATTTGCACTCTGGCCACCAGGAGAGAGAGCTCCTTGCATATATCTTCACATGATCAGCCAGCAAATCTTCAATACTTAGAGTACAGGCTCACTCTCAGAACATTAAAAAGAGTCACCTTAAGATTTCCCAATGCATCGGAGACTGGAATACTTTTGTAAACCTGGTTCCACACTGGAGGTTTGCTGCATAATATGTCAGGTTCAGGAACTGCTCCTTGTTGGGGATTTAACATTGTCACACTAGGACTTTCCTTCACACTAATACTGTACTGTTGCAAAAGAGAAACTGTAGTGACTGAAGAATGGACCCATGCTTAAATAATGGTACAGGTGTTTCGTAAAAGAATAATAATGGTTAAAAATGCACTCCAAAGGGAGAAAATAATGCATTACCATTTCATATTTATACATCTGTTCTTTTTTTAATTGGCCCTGAAAATCTGCATTGTTTATGTACATCATGCCATCCAAAGTACATTTTCCCAGGATGGTGTCATGTATGCTGCATTGTCTAGCAGTAAAAATTAAATCTGTAGGAGTTACCACTTGTGCCACAGAGTACGTCTGGAACGGTGACTCATAACCATACAGATAATGCATATAAAGACTGATCTCACCAATGAACAATTTTCTCAGCCCACTCATTTCAATTTTCGTTGTTTTCATTAAGTGGATCTATTTCTTTGGGATTTTTCTGCAGTTGCACTTGGCAATAATGAAACAATTGGATTGTTTTGCAAAACAATACTACCTATTGCTATGAGACTTCTTTTTCATGTATCCTAGAGCATGACATTAAGTACGTGATCTACCTTAGATTGTGTTTGTAACACTGATGTAGTGCTCAATTCTCCTGTGGCGTCCCACACAGCTTTCGTTTTCTCTATCTATTTATTTTCTCCTATCATGACAACTCACAACCTCCTCCTGTTCTAATGGACGAAGAGTGTCACTGAATCCTTTTAATGGCTTTTTGACCTGTTCATCTTCATTGAATTCGATAGTAGAATTGGAATGATGTGAGGGACAGGGGTCAAGCACAAATAGCTTTTTCAACAATTGTTCTGAGTTCAGTGGCAAGCTGCAGAAGGAAAGCCAGGCTTAATGATATACATTTTCCAAATATATTTATTTATAAGTGTCACAAGCAGGCTTACATTAAAACTACAATGAAGTTATAGTGAAAATCCCCTATCCGCCACACTGCGGCGCCTGTTCAGGTAACGCTGAGGGAGAATTTAGCATGGCCAATGCACCTAACGAGCGCATCATTTGGACTGTGGGAAGAAACCGGAGCACCCAGAGGAAATCCACACAGACAAAGGAAGAATGTGCAGACCCTGTATAGATAGTGACACAAGCCAGGAATCAAACCCAGGTCCCTGGCACTGTGAGGCAGCAGTGCTAACTACAGTGCCACTGTGCTGCCCCATATAGTGAGATATTTCCCAGCTTTCATGCAATTTACCTGTGAAACTTGTAATTCACAATTGCCATCCCTATTGAAATCTCTTTCGGTCACTGTGACTTCAATGAGCAATCAATGGAAACCTGATTAAATTCCCTTAGGAGTTTTCCTTGGCCACTGTAATCATTGGTGGATACATTGCATATTTAATCAGGTTTGCATTAATTACTCACTGAAGTCACAGTGACTGACTTGAGGAAATTCTTAGCTCCTAGTTTTATTCTTTTTCACCCTGTTGTCTTCCCAATAAAGTTAGAGATGGATTTTGTGCTGTAAATTGGAGAGACCCGATTTAGAAAGCTAACTGGGGACCTGTTCATTTGGGGGAAGCGGGTGGGAAACAGGAGTCTGGGGAAACGTGTAATTGAGATTTTGATGGAGGTACCTCCTTAATTTAATTTGGTTTATTAATGTCACATGTATTAGTATACATGAAAAGTATTGTTTCTTGCACCCTACACAAAGCATTCTGTACATAGAGAAGAAAATGAGGGAGTGCAGAATATAGTGTTACAGCCAAAGCTAGGGTGTAAGGAAAGATCGACTTAATGCAAGATAGGTCCATTCAAAAGTCTGATTGCAGCAGGGAAGAAGCTGTTCTTGAGTCGGTTGATACATGATCTCAGACTTTTGTATCTTTTCCCCGATGGAAGAGGGTGGAAGAAAGTATATCTGGAGTGAGATCCTTGATTCTAATAACTGCTATACTGAGGCAGTGGGAAGTGTAGACAGAGTCAATGGATGGGAGGTTGGTTTGCATGGTGGACTGGGCTACATTCACGACCCTTTGTAGTTTCTTATGGTCATGGACAGAACTGGAATGGAAACAAGTTTTCTATCCAGTTAAGGGCAATGAGCTGGCTCTCAATGCTTGGAGGGGCAATCAATTGCCTTTCAGTTTCAGAGGAGCATTGAGCTGCAATAAATGGTTAGCGGTTGAGAGGGTGCTTGAACATGGAATGCCTGTCCCAGTTAGTTAAACTGCCTCTGCCACGTTAGGAAACTGAAGGCTGACTGGAAATTCTTAATTGTTCTTCTTTACCTGTGACAAGCCTGTTTGTGAGACTCATTAGCTGCCTGCCATGCAGGGGCAGGTGGCCCTGTGACCCCAAACCTTCCTCAATAGAAAGAGCCAGCAGCAGAAGCAGGGTCAGGAAACCAACACACTGGCTGGCGCTGGCTTTTTTGGGCCCTCTCCACCTCCGTTCCTGCCTATGGCAGAACCCAGCAATTAAGCTTCGGATGTCTGTCTACTATACATGATGTACATATTTTTGTGAGCGAGGAAGATGATGGACAGGAAGTGCTTGCCTGGAACCAGGTCAATTCTCCTCAACTTAATGCCTATTCGTACCTATTTCCTGGGCAACAGGGAAGGTTGTGGTTCATCTGTTTTGCCTTTGATACCTATTTCTAGTAAAGAGCAGAGGGCAGAGGCATTCGGGATAGTTTTAAGCTAATCTTTAACTAATCTAACCTAACTCCATTAAAGTCTAAGAGTTATTTTGGGCAGGGTGTAAAACCAAGGTTCCACTTCATCCCGTGGGTTTCCTGCTAATCATGGTTGTCCCCATTATATCTGAAAGGGGCACTAAGATTTAAATTGCGCATAAAGAATATAGAAGAGACACCAAATCATCGCCAAATCTATCTCCTGCTCATACGCTGTTGCAGACCATAAAATCTAGATACTTTTGGTTAGACAGTTGTTTCTGATTTTTAAAAAAATTCATTCATGGCATGTGGGCATCACTGGGCCAGCATTTATTGCCCATCTCCAGGGCAGTTGAGAGCCAACCACATTGCTGTGGATCTGGAGTCATATGTAGATCAGACCAGTTCAGGATGACAGATTTCCTTTCCTAAAGGACACTAGTGAACCTGATAGATTTTTACAGCAACTGACAATGGTTTCCACTGATGTGTGGGTTAGGTTGATTAACCATGTTAAATTAACCTTAGTGCCGGGGAGATTAGCAGGGTAAATATGAGGGGTTGTAGGAATAGGGCTTGAGTGGGATTGTGGTCGGTACAGGCTCAATGGGCCGAATGACCTCCTTCTGCGCTGCAGATACCGGAGTTGAGGGGGTTGAGCTATGAGGAGAGGCTGAATAAACTAGACTTGTACTCGTTAGAGTTTAGAAGAATGAGGGGAGATCTCATTGAGACATATAAGATGATGAATGGGATGGATAGGATAGAGGTGGAGAGACTCTTCCTGCTCAGAAAAGACAGTAGGACTAGGGGGCACAGCCTCAAGATAAAGGGGGGGCGGTTTAGAATGGAGTTGAGGAGGAACTTCTTCACTCAAAGGGTGGTGAATCTCTGGAATTCTCTGCCCGTTGAAGTGGTGGAGGCTACCTCGCTAAATATTTTTAAGACGCGGGTTGATAGGTTTTTGATAGGCAAGGGGATTAAGGGTTATGGGGAGAGGGCGGGAAAGTGGAACTGAGACACGACAGATCAGCCATGATCTTATTGAATGGCGGGGCAGGCTCGAAGGGCTAGATGGCCTACTCCTGCTCCTATTTCTTATGTTCTTATGATTCTATGGTTCTATAAGTTTTGCTTCATTGTCATCATTAGACTTTTAATTTCAGATTTTGTTTTTTATTGGGTTCAAAATTCGCCATCTGCCATAGTGGGTTTTGAACCTGGGGCTCCAGAGCAGAACTGTAGGTGCACTCCAGAGGTAATACCACTATGCCACTACCTCCCAAGTCCCACATTGCTTAAATGGAACTGGTGCTTGCTTGGATTTAGAATGCCAAGGTGACTTCTGTGCAGTTTGGATACCAACATTTCAAAACATGCTCTCACTGCAACTGATCTGCATTGTACCCAGGAAGTTTGAAGGAGAGCTGGAGAGCTCTTGTTTTAGGCTCTCGCAATCTTCCATTTAGTACAATGGAGATCCTATTTGGAATCCCGTTGCACTCATGCTATTCCAAGGAAGAGAAAAAGGAGAACCAGAAAAACCAGGGAAGTGCAGCATAATTTGCAGAGGAGAGCTTCAACTCAGTAGCAACCAAATATATTGACTACAACCTTGACAGACAAACAATGCTTTCAGAGGTTCCTGTTCACCAAATCACAGCCTGACTCCAAGGTTCAATGAGTAGCAGTGAACGTGATTGTTACCTTTTCCTAATAAGCCAATGACATCTGCTGAACTTTAGTGATTTGCTGCATAAAATATATAATATGTTGTTAGCCAATGAAGGCAGGCAAGCAGTGCAGTGGTTTCTAGGTCCAGAGGTATTTTCTGAATGGCAGGATTCTCAAAAGTCTATGAAGTCACGTGCACCCCTCTGCACACTGGAATGCACCACATATAATTCTCAAGACCTCTTACTCCATTAGTGTTCACTCTGCTTGCTATCATCTTTTGCCAAATATTGAATAGAATACAAGTTTCCATAGTGGCTGTCATGATGTCATCATTTTAGGTCAGTTCTCCCTGCCACCAATACTTGGAGGTTCCCAGCGAGCCAAGGCCTGAATCCTCAGAGACTGAACTTGTGGATGTATTGATTCATCACTTAGTCAGCTGCAATTTACAGAGGTGACCCTGAAGAGGAACAGGAGGAAGAGTTGCTGGGAAATAGCTGGAGAATTTTATGAAGGAGCCCGAACAAAAATCACAGGCAGTAAATGGCACAAACACTTTTAACAGCTGTGACATATAATCAACAGATGCGAGCTATTATTTCTCTCATAGATCATTCCTATTACCAGTCCTTACTGAATCTTACCCAGCCTCCCCAATAAGTCAGAATGCATTATGTTTCTACTGCCACCTGCATATCTTTTGGCAAGAACATATCCTTTATTCTCTGTGCTTATCTCAGTTATAAATCCTTCAATCCAATACTCATTCTAAGTCATCACACTACACCACACTTTGCTGCTTTGTGATTGTGAATGAGGAACTGATCATGATGTAAGTACATCTTTTCTTGTAACACTTGATCAACACAAGTAGCAGAGAATTAAGTAAGTGCACGTTCTCAATATTAGAAGCATCTTAAACACAAGGGGTGATTCTCTGACCTACCAATCTTGGAAAATAGAATGTATGCCTGAAAGTCGATTTTATGCTCCTCCTGGCCCTTTTCTAATGGTGCGAACCAGATTGAGACTGATTAGAATGTATAAAGTAACATTTAAATAATCACAGCCCATTGAAATCCCAGTGTACACAATTCACCAGCCTTCGGGTGGAGGAAACCCACGCAGACACAGGGAGAACATGCAGTAGCAACGCAGATAGTGACCCAAGCCAGGAATCAAACCCAGGTCCCTGGAGCTGTGAGGCAGCAGTGCTAACCATTGTGTCACTGTGGGAACCACATAATGGCTGGAATTTTACCGGCACCCCTTCCCTGATTCCAGGGCTGGGCGAGGTGTGGAGAACGGCATTCTTTGTTGGCCTCAGGTGGGATCCTACGAACCTCGGGCAGATGTACCCAGTAAAATTCAGCCCAGTGTGTTTATACTGGATGTTTGTGCGCCACCTTCCACTCTATTTCCTTTCCTCAGATCAGTCTCACTAGAAGTAGTTAGCTACTTCTGTCATACAGAAGTTACTGAAGCACTTATCTCTTTGGCAACCTGTTGGCAGAAATGTAGCTACTTCTGGCTGCCCTTCTGAAGCTTCCTGCCTATGTCATCATCTGTGTGCCATCAACATGGTTCTCTGAGAGGGGAGGGCAGACACCCAACCTGAAAAATCACAGCATCATGCAGGTTGCCTACAGCCATTGTACTATGTGGCAACAGATCATTTGGCCAGCTGATCCATTAGCATGTGTTGGATGCTGAGTGTCCTCAGAAATAACTGACTGCATCACATCCCTGTTGTTAGGCTGATACCGGAGTTGAGGGGGTTGAGCTATGAGGAGAGGCTGAATAAACTAGGCTTGTACTCGTTAGAGTTTAGAAGAATGAGGGGAGATCTCATTGAGACGTATAAGATGATGAATGGGATGGATAGGATAGAGGTGGAGAGACTCTTCCCGCTCAAAAAGGACAGTAGGACTAGGGGGCACAGCCTCAAGATAAAGGGGGGGCGGTTTAGAACAGAGTTGAGGAGGAACTTCTTCACTCAAGGGGTGGTGAATCTCTGGAATTCTCTGCCTGTTGAAGTGGTGGAGGTTGCCTCGCTAAATATTTTTAAGACGCGGGTTGATGGGTTTTTGATAAGAGAGGGGATTAAAGGCTATGGGGAGAGGACGGGAAAGTGGAACTGAGCCACGATAGATCAGCCATGATCTTATTGAATGGCGGGCAGGCTCGAAGGGCTAGATGGCCTACTCCTGCTCCTATTTCTTATGTTCTTAAAAGCCCAGGTTGCGTAAATTGTTCCTTCTTGCCATCAGTTATGTGAAACTAAGCAGTAGCTTAAACAGGATAGCAAATCATTCTTTGGGTTGTTTACTCTGGCCTTCTAAGTGTAAAATCTATTCCAAGTACTTCACTTCCTATAAATTGTTAAGTTGTCCAAAAGTAGCTTTCATATGCTGTCCATCATATCCACAGTGTAGTAAATTTAAAATTCCTGTTCTTATTTTCAAATCCCTCCTTAACATCAATAATTGTTTCCCTGATTCATATGTTTGCATTCAGTAAATTCTTGTTTAATGTTATGTTTTAATGTTAGTAAGTTAATTGGACCTCTAATCTCATTGACCATCACAATATTTATTTTAACATTGTTTCCCTCATGACCCGATCTGTGCCATGTTGGTGTGGCCTTTGCTCCCTTTCCAAGAAACTACAAAAGGTTGTGAACAAAGCCCAGTTGTTAGGCAAACCAGCCTCCCATCCATTGACTCTGTCTACACTGCCTCAGAAAAGCAACCAGCATAATCAAGGATCCCACCCACCCAGGACTTACTCTCTTCCTCGTCCTTAGGGCAGCACAGTGGGTAGCACTGCTTCCGCACAGTGCCAGGGACCTGCATTTGATTCCTGGCTTAGGTCACTGCCTATGTGCATTTTGCACATTCTCCCCGTGTCTGCATGGGATTCCTCCTGGTGCTCTGTCCAAAGATGTGCAGGATAGGTAAATTGGCCATGCTAAATTCTCCCTCAGTGTACCTGAACAGGCACTGGAGTGTGGCGACTAGGGGATTTTCACAGTAACTTCATTGCAGTGTGAATGTAAGCCTACTTGTGACTAACAAATAAACTTTACTTTTTTTCTGTTGGGAAAAGATAGAAAAGTCTGAGGACGGATACCAATCTACTCAAGAACAGCTTCTTCCCTGCTGCTATCAGACCTTTGAATGGGTCTATAGGTATAAGTTGATCTTTCTCTGCACCCTATCTATGACTGTAATACTTCATTCTGCACGCTCGCCTTTCTTCTATGAACAGTATGCTTTGTCTGTATAGCATGCAAAAAACAATCCTTTTCACTGTATACTAATATGTGTGACATTAATAAATTAAATCAAGTCAATCTCTACCACGTACCCCCGACTTCTGGGTTGTAGCCTCATCCCACTCCCTGACTGACCTTTTCATTGCTTCCCTCTCCTGGAACTGGGTTGCTGTTCAAGACCTGATCCAGCGCCAGAGGGCCAATGTTGTGGAATTACGAATCCCAGTGGTGCAGACGTGCTGAGCTGGGGCTGCTCTAATTTTGTTTTAATAAAGTGATTGTTGAAGCTGCTCCTGCCTTGCTGTTCTCCCAAGCCTTCGCTCAGAGCAAGGACTCAGGAGAGGGAAGCGGTGAGCAGGATCATTTAAAAAAAATGATTTTGACAGCCCTAGCTCAGCACTTCTCTACTACTGAGACTTACCATTTCACAACGTCGGAGCTTCAACTTCAGATCAGATCCGGAATGGTCGAGGAACAGGGAGAAGTCACAACTGACAGGGCCGGGAAGGGGAAAAGCTGAAGGTCCCCAGGAGGACCAGGGGAGTGGAAGGTTCAGGAAGCGTGATCCGTGGCAAGCAGGTAAGTAAAAAGTAAAATTTTTCTTCAATATTTTGAAATGCATTTTAAATTTTTTGTTTCAAAACGGGGGCAGTATGGTGGCAAAATTGTTAGCACTGCTGCCTCACAATGCCAAGAAATTGGGTTCAATTCCTGGTGTCGGGTCACTGTCTGTGCAGAGTTTGCACGTTCTCCCTGTGTCAGTGTGGGTTTCCTCTGGGTGCTCTGATTGCCCAGTGCAAAAGCTGTGCTGGTTAGGAACATTAGCCCAGCTAAATTCTTCTTCAGTATACCCGATCAGGCGCTGGATTGTGGCAACTGGGGGATTTTCACACTAACTTCATCACAGTGTTAATGTAAGCCTACTTGCGACACTAATAAATAAATTTCATAAGATAGAACATAGAATCATAGAATTCCTACAGCGCAGAAGGAGGGCATTCTGAAGGCTGGAATTGAACTGAGGTCCCTGGTGCTGAGGCCCACTTTTCCAGGAAAATTATACCCGTTTCATTATAAAGTCATTGTTTGCACCCAAAATGGCAGCAATAGAAAACACTTGCGTGACAATAAAAGCATAATTTTTATTTCCCAGTTTTTCCTCCTCTCTTGAAGGTTAATTTTTAATTCCAAGAGGGAATTGAGGGAACCATCTGACCAGCTTGAACAGGAAGCCAGGGAGATTTTAACTTCACTGCTCTGTTTCATGATGAAGAGCTGTGGGGTAGCCTTTGGCAGGGGAAGCCATGTCTGTGGGCTGGGTGGATTTTTGTTGAAAAACTAGAATAAAGCACAGAGTTGGAGCTCAGTTGGATAGGATTCCTTCCACCACCAGGCTTTACTGATGAATTGGTGACCTTTCAAGTCTGATTTGGGCCTATGGTTAAAATAATCTACGTGTCAAGAATGTGAGTTTTTTTTGTTTGAATGGAGTTGTGCTACAGTACGTGATGCCCTCATCCACTAGGCCTTTCATAGAATCGTAGCATACCTTCAGTGCAGAAGGAGGCCATTCAGCCCATCGAGTCTGCACCGACAACAATCCCACCCAGGCCCTATCTCCGTAACCCCCAGTATTTATCCTGCTCATCCTACTGATTGATTCAACTTAACCTGCATATCTTGGGACTGTGGGAGTGAACTGGAGCACGCAGAGGAAACCCATACAGACACGGGGAGAATGTGCAAACTCCACACAGACAGTGACCCAAGGCAGGAATTGAACCTGACTCCTGGCGCAGCGAGGCAGCAGTGCTAACCACTGTGCCACTCATTGTTTGGAAAAAAAACATGAAATTTACGTTACATACCCTAAACATGAGAAATGGCTGAGATAGTGTTAATGCTTTGCATCAAAAATATTTATAAATAAGCATCATTCTTTACCCTCAAATTTTCAACTTACAGTGAGAACAGGTGAGATTTGTTTTAGTTTTTTTTGCCTTAAAAGGCAGTCTAAAAACAATTGGAATTGCAAATGTTCTGAAAAAGATCTGCGTTTCTGTTGAGCTAAAAATAGATAACTACTAAAACGCAGCAGGGGTCTTCCTTGTGAGGCCCGCGCTGTGACATGCATTTCTATTGATGTGCAGATCTGTGACGCAGCCCTGCTGTCGAATCCAAACGCCTTTTAGGTACTTTGTGAAGAATGGCATATTTTATCATAAAACTGATATGCTTAACACTGAGCAGCTCTTTGATTAGGCAAAAGGCCCAATTACAAATTCCATTTCACTTTTCATTTCGAATGATGGTACTCCGCTATTGTGGCCACAGCGATTTGTGAAAAGGTGATTAAAATCGCAAAACAGGTTTTCACTTGCCGAATTTGTGAATTCAAATGGAATGCGCAAACCTAATTGTTGTGATGCTTCCATTGGGTGCTACATGTTTCCATCTACTTAATATAATTTTAGTGACAAGAATTTAGAATGCTAATAATGACGACAGTTAGATTTTGTGTTCCTGTTAATTGTGCCTGAGCTGCAGAGGAGTTCAGCACAAGTGGCAGGCTTGTAGACTCCTTTCCAACATCTTCCCTCCAAACTAAATCATTTACGATGCAGCTGTATGCTGTAATGGGGAAACAAGTTTCTTTCTGGACGAATGAACTAGCAGTAGGCAGATAGTCTGTCAATCTTATTTATGTGTTGATCTTGTTATTAAGAAATTGAATATTGCTGAAAATAGAGGCATGTTGCCAAAGCTCCAGTGCTGACACAATGATCAGGTATGTAGGTCTTATGTTTCGACCAGCGGTTTTCCTCAGGGATCAGTGCTGGGTCCACTATTACTTGTCATTTATGTTAATGATTTGTATGAGAATTTAGGAGGCATGGTTAGTAATTTTTTAGATGATACCAAAATTGGTGGCTTAGTGGACAGTAGAAGGTTATCTAGGATTGCAACAGGACCTTGATCACTTGGGCCAGTGGGCTGATGAGTGGCAGATGGAGTTTAATTTAGATAAATGCGAGGTGATGCATTTTGATAGACCGAACCAGGTCAGGACTTCCTTAGTTAATGGTAGGTTGTTGGAGAGAGTTGTAGAACAAAAAGATCTAAGGGTACAGGTTCATAGCTCCTTTAAAGTGGAGACACAGGTGGACAGTGTGGTGAAGAAGGCATTTGGCATGCTTGGTTTCATTGGTCAGAACATTGAATACAGGAGTTGGGACATCTTGTTAAAGTTTTATGGGACATTGGTAAGGCCACACTTGGAATAAAGTGTACAATTCTGGTCACCTATTATAGAAAGTGTATTATTAAACTAGAAAGAGTGCAGAAAAGATTTACTAGGATGTTACCAGGGCTTGATGGTTTGAATTATAAGGAGAGGCTGGATAGACTGGGAACCTGTTCCCTGGACTGTAGGAGACTTAGGGGTGATCATATAGAGGTCTATAAAATAATGAGGGGTGTATATCAGTTAGATAGTCAACATCTTTTCCCAAAGGAAGGAGAGTCTAAAACTAGAGGGCAAAGGTTTAAGGTGAGAGTGAAGCGCAATTTTCTCACATAGCAGGTGGTTGGTGTCTGGAACAAGCTGCCAGAGGCTGTAGTAGAGATGGGCACTATTTTGTCTTTTAAAAAGTATTTAGAAAGTTACATGGGTAAGATTGGTATAGAGGAATATGGGCTAAACGCGGGCAACTGGGACTAGCTTAGTAGTTTAAAAAAAGGCGGCATGGACATGTTAGGCCAAACGGCCTGTTTCCATGCTGTAGACCTCTATAACTCTATGATGGTTGGCTGATTGAATCTAAAAGTGGTTCACATTAAGCAGTGTCCAGATCATAACTCGATCAGCTTGCACTTGTCAAACAAAATATCTACTATTAAGATGCATTCTATGATTTGGGCAGCACCAGCTGAACAACCCTGAGTGCTCTGATAGCTACGCTAACAGACAATTTAAGCTAATCAGTGGAGCTTTTTAACATGACTCATTTACACTTGCTGAAAGTGTCATACGTTCATATGCTGTGGCTAGTTCTCTATAAAGAAAAGGAGTAAGTTTAAGAGTGGCATCTTTTTTGAGTCACCCAGGAGCTTGTGGAACATGTATTTCCCCAATGTTTTTTTCCAAGCAATGCCTTGACCAATCAGAATAAACTTAATAACCGATCAGAACTCCTTTTTCCAGTGGCATGAATTGTCGTGATCAGTTGCAATTTGACATTCTTGTGTTTGTCCTGATGAGTGCGAGAGGAAAGATTTGGCATCATGCCTCTCTTTTTAACAATTTTTTATTTTATTAAGCAACTGTTTATTAAGAAATTTGGACTACTGAATTTGAATTGATGCTGAAATGTAGAACAGCTGTGGATCCTGGAGTTGTTTGGATCTGATTTTCATGATTGGAATATTTTGATTTCTACTTCAATAATTCAAATATACTATCCGATAACTGATTCTCTCTCTTCCCTGCCTCTTCCAACAGCACCATTTAATTTATGTTGGCTTTATTTGTTTTGCTTGGATGTCACTAAATCCAGCCATATTTCCATTCTCAGCCCCACCAACTCCATGCCACCTTATTCTTAATAACCACTAACCACTCACTTGTCTTGCTGGCTCCCATTTTAGCTGAAATTGTTAACAAGTTCTCTGCCTTCAGATGTTGCCCCATCTCTTTCAAATTTGCTGTTACCTCTCATTAAAATAAACAATCCTTGAACCTCCAATCCTTGCAAACTATTGCCCATCTCCAACATTTCTTTCATCTCCAAAGTCCTTGAGCATATTGTCACTTCCTAAATTTGTGCCCATCTTTCTGGGGATTCTGCATTTGAATCCATCAAATCAGCTTTCAACCCCTGACATGGTACAGAAATAACTCATTTGAAGTCACAATGGCATCCTACATGACTACAGGGCAGCACAGTGGCTGGCACAGTGATTGGCACTGCTGCCTCACGTCGCCAGGGATTTGGGTTCTATTCCAAGCTTGGGTCACTGTCTGTACGGAGTCTCCCATGTGTGAAACTCTCTGTGTGAGTTTCCTTCGGGTGCTCTGGTTTCCTCCCACAGTCCAAATGATGTGCTGGTTAGGTGCATTGGCCATGCTAAATTCTCCCTCAGCGTACCCAAACAGGTGCCAGAGTGTACCCGAATAGGCGCCAGCTGGGGGATTTTCACAGTAACTTCATTGCATTGTTAATGTAAGCCTACTTGTGACAATAAATAAAGGTAAAACTATCTCACTTACTCCTTCCCAACCTGTCTACAGCCTTTAACCCAGTTGAGCATAACATCTTGCTCCAATGTGTCCACCATCATCCAGCTGGAGGGGACCTCACACCTGATTCAATTTTTATTTATTTAATACCAAAGCCAGAGAATTTTCATAAATGCCTTCTTTTCCCACTCCCATTGTTAACTCTGACATCTCCCATGGATCTAACCTCAGCCCCCTTCCTGTTTTTTATTCACATGTTATCCCTTGGTTATATAGTCCAAGAGGAGAAGGTCAGTTTCCAGATGTACACTGATGGCACCCAGTTCTAATTCACCACTCCCCTCTTGATCCCTCCACTATCTCTAATTTATCAGATCCATTCCATCCCTCTCCCTGACAACTGGTTGAGGCTGAGTGAGAGTGTTTGCAGCCTTGGAGACATATTTTATCCCAAGATGAGATTTCAACCATACATCTTCTGGATATGAGCATCACTGACAAGGGCAGCATTTATTGCCCATTCCTAATTGCTAATTGCTTTTGAGAAGGTTTGGTGTTTGTCTTGTTTGAATGGAATGTCAGAATGGTATGTGACCTGAACGGGTTTTAAAGGGGCTATCAATGGACCCGTGGCAAGTTGCTGTAATGTAATTCCTAGTTAATACTACTGCTGCCATTGTGAGTTGAATGGGGAGAATGAGTGCTTATGTGGTGGATGGGGTACGACTAAAGTGAGTGTTGAGCCTCCTAAGCATTGTTGCTATTGCATCCATTCAGGCAAATGGAGAGCGTTCCATCACATTCATTAATTGTGCCTTAAGGACTGTGGACAGGCTTTGGGAGTCAGAAAGTTAGTTATTTGCCATGAAAATCCCAGCCTCTGACCTGCTTTGTAGCAACTGTATTTACATACCTGGTACAGTTAAGTTTCTGGTCAAGGGGTTTCGGGAGAACGCTGGAGTATGGCATTGAGGTAGAGGATTAGCTGTGATCAATGGTAGAGCAGGCTTGAAGGGCTGAATGACCTCCTCCTGCCCCTATTTTCTAAATTTCTAATTATCCCCTTTAGAGTATTGATGATGAAAGATTCAGAGATGGCAATGCCACCGCTAAGACTGCTTACTTCTAACTCTGTTGCATCAGCTGACTCTGCCCCTCAGCTTACCTGCTGATCAACTCCTCATCTGTGCTTTTGTTACCTTTGGATTTGATGGTTCCAATGTACTCCTGGCTGGTCTCCCATGTTTTATTTTTCCTAAACTTGAGGCTATTCAAAATTCTGCTGCCTATGTCTCAACTTGTACCAACTCCTGTTCACTTATTACCTTAATGTTTGCTGACTTACACTGGCTCCCACTTAAATCATGCTCCGATTTAACAATTCCCTTCCTGGTTTTCAGGCGCATCTATGATATGACTCCTTTTAATTGTTCTATTAGTGGTGACTGTGTCATCAGTTGCCTAGGCCCTAAGTTCTGAACTTTAGTCTGTAAACCTCTCCACCTCATTTCTCTTGTTTAAGGTATTCCGTCAAACCTATCTTTTTAATTAAGCTTTTAGTCAGCCAGTCTAATACCTCCTCCTGCAGATCAGTGTCAGATTTTGGTTTGTAATGCCTCTGAGAAGTACTTTGTGATGTTTTGTAAGATTAAAGGCACTATATAAATACATGTCATTCTTGGGATTAAAGTAATCCAAATTTTCCTTTAAAAATATTTTCAAATGAATGGAACATATCTACGAGATGAGTAATTATGTTGAAAGTGCTATATATTAATGCAAGCTGTTCTTGTTGTAGGTATTGGTCTTTCATCTCTGAATTTAAATTTAGCCAGACATTTGAGACTAATGTCCCCTTGCCTACTGGTTGTGGTGGTTCAGTGTTAATAAATTTTGAAGTATTTACAACACAGACCATGGCCCATTTGGTCCAACAGCACCATATTAGAAACCATAGAATCCCTACAGTGCAGAAGGAGGCCATTTGGCCTATCAAGCCTGCACCGACAGTAATTCCACCCATGCCCTATCCCTGTAACCCCACACATTTACCCTGTTAATCTCCCTGACACTAAAGAACAATTTAATATGGCCAATCCACCTAACCTGCACATCTTTGGACTGTGGGAGGGAACTGGAGCACATGGAGGAAATCCACACAGACACATGGAGAGCATGCAAACTCCACACAGATAGTGACGGAGGTCAGAATTGAACCTGGATCCCAGGTGAGGCATGATGTAGAGATGCCAGCATTTGACTGGGGTAAGCACTATAAGAAGTCTCACAACACCAGGTTAAAGTACAACAGGTTTATTTGGTAGCGCAAGTCACAAGATTTTGGAACACTGACCCTTCATCAGGTGAATGGGCATATAGACACAAACTCAATTTGCAAGATAATGGTTGAAATGCGAGTCTTTGAGGCAGCAGTACTAACCGCTGTGAAACCGTGCTGCCCATTTGCTTATCTTTGTTTATATTCCACATAAGCCTCCCACCAGACATCTTATTCTGACTTCATCAATATGATTAATTTTTCCCCATCTCTACATGTTTATTCCGCTTCCTTTAAATGTATCGATACTACTCATCTCAACTACTCCTTGTCATGACGAGCTCCACATTCCAAACAATTTCCGGTTAAGAAGCTTCTCTTTAACTCCTTATTGGATTTATTTGTGATTGTCTTATATTTAAGATCCTCAGTTTTGCCCTTACCCATAAGTGGAAGGATCTACTCTGCATTGATCCTGTTAGCCTCTTTTCTAATTGTTAGGACCAGTTGAGGATTTATTTCAGCCTCTTGATGAGTTGTGACAAAAGTATTTAAAGTTGTTTTCCACTTAATTGTCTTTTCCAATTCAAATGTGTTTATTTGTTAATAAGGAGCCAATCAAACAAGGTTTTGAGTCAAAGAAAAACTTCATTGGTTACTAAAATCGAGAAAAAGTAAAGATGTGATATCACACATACATTGATATCAGAAGTAAGAAAGTTAAATTCCAAATAAAAGTTAATTAAGCTCTTTTTCTTGTCTGTGAGGCATAGTCTGTTGAACAGTTAGGACATTTGAGGTGAGGAGGTTTCCTTTAAAATCCAGTTCAGTAAAGTTCATTTAAAATTCAGTACCACTCTGCTGCAGAAACTCTTAGCTTCAGAGAGAGAGAGAGAGAGAAAACAGAATATGGGGTTATTTGTCCTCCACAGGGGCTTTGAATGTCTGATTGGGCAATAGTGGCATAGTGGCACAATGGTTAGCAGTGCTGCCTCACAGCGCCAGGGACCTGGGTTTGATTCCCTGCTTGGGTCACTGTCTGTGTCGAGTTTGCACATTCTCCCCATGTCTGTGTGAGTTTTCTCAGGGTGCTCCAGTTTCCTCCCACAGTCCAAAAATTATGCAGGTGAGGTTGATTGGCCATACTAAATTGCCCTATAGTTTTCCGGGATGTGTAGGTTAGAGGAATTAGCAGGATAAATGTGTGGGGTTGTGGGGCTTGGGCCTGGGGGTGGGATTGTTGTCAGTGTAGACCCAATGGGCCGAATGGCATCCTTCTGCATTGTAGGGATTCTATGATTCTTATGAACTAGCTGAGCAGTTTCCATTGTCTTGACAGAGCTACAGGGGATTAAGGGGCTTGCACTTTACATTTTTAATTCCTTCTTCTCGAGTCCCTGTTTGATATGGATCTTGACATCCCAGGTTTGAAAATCTATGTAACATCTCAGATCAGGTTTGCACTGCAATCCATAGAGGAACTTTCCAGAAAAGTGTCGCTCACAATACCAGACAACAGGTTTCTGCTAGTATCCACTTTGGTTAATGTCTTTTCTCGTGTGTAGGACAAAAACAGGTCCACTTTAAACCATTCAGGATGTCTTTGGTGAGCTGATAAAGTTACAGCTGGGTCTCACTTGTCATCATTTCCTATCGTAGCGATAGGAAAGTCTTTAACAGCTCAGCCCCTAAGTGTTCTTTTTAATGGAGTAACAGCCCAAACTCATTCAATCTTTCTCGATAGCTATCTCTTTTCAGTTCTGGTATCATTCCAGTAAATCTTTTTCTCCCTCCTCTAGTGCCTCATATATTCCTTTCATAATATAAGTGCAAATTCACCAAGTTTAATACAATACCTCTGCTTTTCAATTTTATCCTTCTAGAGATCAACATCAGTGCTTGGTTTGCTTTTTTTATAGTCTTATTATCCTGCATCCATTTTGTGATTTGTGTATGTGTACCCCCAGGTCCATATGTTCCTCTACGTCATTTAGATATTTATTTTGCAAGAAATATGTGGCTTCCTCACTTTTCCTTTGAAATGTGCTTCCTCACATTCCTCTATCTTGAGTGCGGCATTGCAATTGTTAACACATCCTGAAATTTCATCTGCTTTATTCTATAACAACTTAACAAAAAAGCAAGTGCTCTTAGTTTTATGTATCTCACTTTGAGCCATTTTCTGATTTGCATTTACTGAACAAAAGTTGCTGTAGACTTATTCAATGGTGTATATTTAGACACCTCTGCTAGTGTATTCACAATAGAAGGAGTTAGAAAATATGATAAAGTCATCAATGCCGAAAATTTTGCGTGACATTTTTCTACTTCCCACACCTTCCATCCATATGAGCTTTCTGAGAAAGCTTGTCAATTTAGTACAAATTGGAATTGAAGGAGGTGGCGTGTATTAACCTATTTTATACCACATTATTTTTATGCATTTTATCTCTCAGGTACTTTGGAGAAATTTAATTTTTCTTGACTCTCCAGAAGCGAGGTGTGCGGGTGAGACAAATAGGGTGAGGAGGACTTGAAGGTTATACCTCCATATCTCACATGCATGCACATCCATACAACTCTGTTGTGTGTGTGAGACATCACTGACATGCTCCTCACTTGGAAGACTTTTTATTTGGCAGGCTCAATTTTCAGTCAGATGGGGAAAAAGCTGCAGGACCTGGGCTAAGATGGCTGGGCCAATCCAGGGAGGATTGGTGAGCTAGTGTCAGAAATTGGAGACCTAAGGGATTGGAGACCTGGAGAAAGTTGAGGTAGTGACATGGTGGAGACTGGGAAGGATTAAATGCCTCAGGATTTTGTGGGCCACAATTTAGAGGCAGCTGTGGTGAGAGTGGAAGTCGAGAGACCTTTAATGGGAGATAGGGAGGTGACTGGAAAAGCCAATGGTTAGTGTTCAGTTGTAGGCATTGACCAGATACTTACCTCCTGATCCATAATTCCTTCGACATAATTTAGCTGGCAGTTTCCCGAGGTGTGGGAAACTGAGCCAACAGAGTTAAAACACAAATGGGGGATATGAATGGGACACACATTCGAGTGCCAAACTGTCTCCTCGGTTGGTTGCCTGCCCAACTCTTACTGTATCCCAATGCCGCTAACATCCAGAGTGGGCAGATTGAAATGGGGATTCAGAGTCTTAACATTGTAAGGCTCCATCCTGCCCAACAAATATCCCACAGCCCAATTTTTGGGGCTTATAAGGTCACCTGCAATTTCTAGGCTGAAAAGCACAAGTCACTGAAATCTATTTATTTATTTAAGCTGCCTACAAGTGCATGTGTACGCAATGTGACATTAACATAATATATGAAATGCACCATATGACTATTTAGAATGGGAATAAATTTGTTGTGTTTATTAACCTGTTCTGGCATTCCTAGTTGGTTAAGCACTAACAGTAATGACTATCTACAATAAGTAGCTTTATGGAGTTGATCTTGTGTGATAGCAAATTTGGTATTGTAAATAACCTTTTGGGACTGCAGCTGAATGATGGTATAGTCGCTAATGGACTTCTTATAAATATGCTTTTAAAATGTTTTGCTGGAGCTCCTCTTATTGCCGAGGGTGTATTACTCTGTGTAGCACTAAATCAAGTTTCATCCCCAATGCTGACTTAACTCTTCTCAGCCAAGGCAGAAATCGAGGCACTCACTTCCTTGGCTGGGATCAAATTGTGTTGGCTTCCTGTTTCTGATGGGATAATCCTGGCTGACATGTATGCAAGTGATGGAGGAATCAATAAGAGGAAGAAACATTTTTGACCTCATCCTTACCAATCTGCCTGCTGCAGATGCCTCTGTCCACGGCAGCATTGGTAAGAGTGACCACCACACAGTTCTTGTGGAGACAAAATCCTGCCTTCACATTGAGAATAACCTCCATTGTGTTGTGTGGCACTATCACCGTGCTAAATGGGACAGACTTTGAACAGATCTAGCTGCTCAAGACTGGGCATCCATGAGGTGCTGTGGGCCATCAATAGCAGCGGAATTGTACTCCAGCTCAATCTGCAACCTCATGGCCCAACATATCCTCCAACCAACCATTACCATTGAGCCAGGAGATCAACACTGGTTCAATGGACAGTGCAGGAGGGCATGCCAGGAACAGCACTAGGCACACCTAAAAATGAAGTGTCGACCTGGAGAAGCTACCAAACAGGGCTACTTGCATGCCAAATGGCATAAACAGCAAGTGATAGACAGAGCTAAGTGATCCCACAACCAACAGATTAGATCTAAGCTCTGTTGTCCTCCCACATCCCGTCATGAATGGTAGTGGACAATTGAACAACTCACTGGAGGAAGAGGCTGCACAAATATCCCCAGCCTCAATGATGGAGGAGCCCAGCACAAAGATGCAAAAGATAAGGCTGAAGCATTTGCAGCAATCTTCAGCCAAACGTGCAGAGTGGATGATCCATCTCAACCTCCTCCAGTGGTCCCCAGCATCTTAGATGCCAGCCTCTAGCCGACAATAGCACTGAAGACTTGTGCTCCAGAACTTGCTGCTCCTCTAGCCAAGCTCTTCCAGTACAGTTACAACATTGGCATCTACCCGACAGTGTGGAAAATTGTAGTCACTGTGTTTATGTGGTGAGTCCAGTTGAGTTTTTAATCAATGGTAACCCAAGGACATTGACAGTGGGGGATTCCGTGATGGTAACAGTACTGAATGTCAGGGGCAGTGGTTAGAGTGTCTCTTATTGGTGAGGAAGGCGATGGCCTCGATTAGTACAGAAACTCAGCTAATATTCTGGGGACCTATGTTCGAATCCCACCATGGCAGATTATGGAATTTGAATTCAATAAAACACCTGGAATTAAGAATCTACTGATGACCATGAAATTATTGTCAATTATTGGAAAAAAAACTCTCATTTACTAACGCCCTTACCTACTCTGGCCTACACCGGACTCCAAATCCACAGAAACATGGTTGACTCTTAACTGGCCCTGCAAGCCACTTTGTTTCAAGAGCAACTATGGATGGGCAATAAATGCTGGCCAGCCAGTGATGCCCCTGTCCCACATGTGAATAAAAAAAAGCAGGTCAGAGGCTAGGAATACTGCAGCAAGTAACTCCTGACTTTCCAAAGCCGAGCCACCATCTACAAGGCACTAGTGAGGAGTGTGATGGAATACTCCCTACTTGCCTGGATGGGTGCAGCTCCAACAACACAAGAAGCTTTACACCATCCAGGACAAACAAGTCCACTTGATTGGCACCACATCTACAAACATCCACTCCCTCCATCACCAACGCTTAAAAGCAGTAGTGTGCACCTTCCAAACCACAACCACTTCCATCTAGGAAACAAGAGCAGCAGATACACGTGAAGACTACCACCTGCAAGCCACTAACTGTCTTGACTTGGAGATATAACACCATTCCTTCACAGTCACTGAGTCAAAATCCTGGAATTCCCTCTCTGACGGCACATGGACTGCAGCGATTCAAGAAGGCAGCTCATCACCACTTTCTCGAGGGCAACTAGGGATGGGCAATAAATGTTGGCCAGCCAGTGACATTCATGTCCCATGAATGAATAAAAAAAATTATCAAGTGAGAATAAGGTTGGATTTGGCTCCATAATTGAATAACTTGCTGATGTCCAGAGTTGACTTTTCTTTCTCTGTCATTACTTCTGATGCAGTAGAAAGGCAGGACTGCCATCAAACCTTCTTCAGCTTTTTGCTGTTTTCTCCCATCAGCTCTGCTTCTTGACAGCTTTGCAGGATTCAACTGATTACATGATAGAATCGAGGGAAGACCCCAATAATTTCTCTCCCTTCCTGCTACTGGAGCACCAAAACTCTTAAGACCAGATGATGCTGGTTCTGAAGTGACAAGAAGATCAAGGAAGGCAACCTCCTGGTGCTGACTACCACTCCTTCTCCTAGCTCTCCTAATACCATGTACAGAATCACTTGCACAAATTATTTTCAACTTTAGGAGATTTATACCCTGTTTAACCAAAGCTTGTCAATGTTAACAAGATCCAATCTAGTTGACGAAGCCAAAATGAAAAACGCATGTTTTTTCGTAGAATCTTGACAGAGTAGAAGGACGCCATTCAGTCTATTGAGCCTGCACTGACAACAATCCTACCCAGGCCCTATCCCTGTAACCCCATGTGGCACAATGGTTAGCACTGCTGCCTCACAGCACCAGGGACCCAGATTCAACTCCAGCCTTCGGTGAATCTGTGTGGAGTTTGTGCATTCTCCCATTGCCTGCGTGGGTTTCCTCTGGGTGCTCTGGTTTCCTTCCACAGTCCAAAGATGTACAAGTTAGGTTGATTGGCCATGATAAATTGCTCCTTAGTGTCAAGGGGATTAGGGGTTACAGGAATAGGATCTGGGTGGGATTGTTGGCTATGCAGGTTTGGTGGGCTAAATGGCATCATTCTGCACTGTAGATTCTATGAATTCCCCTGACACTAAGAAGCAAATTTGCCACATCATAACCCGCACATCTTTGGACTTTAAATCTTTCTCTTTACTGAGAGATTATTGACTTTGTTCAGCCTCACAACTCTCCTCTCACACACCAAGTGTCCCAGCTGTGTCCTATTTATAACTTTTTTAATAGTGTAACATTAAATAACATGGACTAATTAATCAAGTTAAATTAAAGTGATTGCCACTTAAAGCACTGTAACAAAACAGAAACTTAATGGAATCTTATCTAATCGAATTAAAATGTTGTTGCCAGAGCTGATGATGCTATCCAGACCCCACAATGTCCACCAGTCATGGAACGGCTCAAGCATGTCGGTGGACACTACTCCCTCTCAGGGATGCCCAGGCACGAAATAAACCACGGAAGAGGAGCAGACAGTTAAGCTGAATCATCCCGTCAACCAGCTGCTGCTTGGACCTGTTGATAGGCATTTGACCAGGCCAAGGAGCAGGCTGACAAGGAGGTCCTCCTCCCTTCCTGCCCCCTCCTCACAGTGTGGCCAAGGATCAGGAGCAGGGGGCTGAAGTACCACCAGAAGCTGCGAAAAACCTCTTTCAAATACTGGAAGAGAGGCTGCAAAGTCATGCAATCTACATAAACATGGAGTACAGACTCCTCAATGACAGAGTATAAATGGGAGACTTTTCTTTCAGTCAACCAAATTAACAAGGGAAAAATAACAATTACCAAATTAAGTGGAGGCCCTTTAAAGGAAGGTTTCTCTTTTTACTCTTTTGAGTATGACTTTAACCAAATAGTCAAATTAACAGATTAAATTAGAGTGTTGGCCTCAGAAAACAGCACTGTGGCAACAGTGCATGTTCCCTCTCCAGGGCTGTAGCCGCAGTTGAAGGATAGACTGTTGGGTCAATGACCCGCTTAGCCAGGCCCAAGTGCAGGTTTACAAAACAGTCGTCTTTCCTCCCCACCCCAGTGTCCTCGCTGGGTGACCAAAGATCAAGAGCATGAGGCTGAAATGTAGCCAGACTCAAGCAGCCCAGTCAAATAATGGAAAAAGAGCTGCAACCTCATGCAGTCTACATCAGTATCGATCACAGGCTCCTCAAGGCTGCAGACAAGTCCCCTATTGAAACACTATTTTTAAGAAAACCATGAATCAATAAAATAAACTAATAAACAGGATGACAGCCCCTGATGTGGCACTGTAAATAGAAGTAAAACTTTAAAGGGAAACTTAGCTCATTTAAGTAAAATGATACTCCCGGGGCTGACAATGCCTTTCAGCCTCCACAGTGCCTGGCAGTCGCAGAAGGTCACAAGTATACCAATGGACACCACGTGCTCCCTCTCCAGAAACACCTAGCTACGAACGTAGCCATGGAAAAGGGACAGGCAGTCAGGCCAAATGATCACCTCAATTGCCCACTGCCTGCCCTGTTAATGGCCAAGTTGGCCAGGCGCAGGAGCAGGGTTACAAGGAAGTGCTACACCCCCCCCTGCCCCCACCCCCATCCCCGCCTCCACCCCCGCCCCCGCCTCCGAACCGCTCCCACTCTAGCACTGGATGGCTAAAGATCAGGAGCAAGGATTTGTCCCATATTTATACTCTGCTTTAATAAACAAAAATGAGTAAACTAAGCTAACAAGAAGGGCTAACAGCCTTTGGTGGGACACTGTACCTAAAATAAAATGTCAAAGGAAACTTAACTAAACAAACTAAGTTACCAAAGTCCAGGGTGATGATGCACCCAGGTCCATGGCACCCACTGGTCACAAAAGGTCTGTAGTGTACCATAGGTACAGCATGCTCCCTCCAAAGCCATCCAGGCTAGAAAGTGGGCACAGTAGAGGGCAGGCAGGCAGGTTAGATAACCCTCTTGACTATTTACTGCCAGGACCTATTGACGGCCTTCTTGACCAGGCCCAGGCATAGGCTTATGAGGAGGTCCTCCTCTCTCCTCAGCCCCCTTCCTCACCAGGTAGCCAAGGATCAGGAACTTGGGGCTTGTCCTTTATTTATGCTCTTCTGAGCAAAACTAATTAAACTCAATTAAATAAACTCTGGGACAAATTAAAAGAGCTGCCTCTCAAAGCGTAAATCACATTAAAAAAAACACAAAGGAAACTTAAAACATCAAACAAGCTAAAATATGAATTCTGAGGGTGATGATGTACCCCAGTCAGCAAGATAGCCAATGGGCATGGAAGCCCCTTATTTATATATGCCCAAATGTACTTAATTAAGCAATGCCTGTGCACCTGTTGTAGCTTAGCAATATAATTTACATATCATTAACACTCATCACTGCTACACCCCCAGATTCCCCAAGTGTGTTATAGGGCTTGCTGTGACACCAGAATTGGAATGCTTAACCCACCTTCAGCAGTGAAACTTCCCGAGAGGAAAATCCAGTGGCGGCTGTTGTTATGGTCTGTGATTGATGATTAAAAAAAGAGTTCTCCAGCAACTGGAGGGAAGAACTGCACAAGATTACACATTTTAAGACTTTTACTGTAACAGAGAAACTAAAAACAACAGAGTCTGAATATGAGTTAATAAGTAACTAAGACAACAATCGACAGAAAATGAACTTGCCCATTGACTAACTAATCAAACTGAAAATACTTTACGGCCAATTTATACATTGCCCCACGCCCTTAGCTGATGTGTGGCTTTATAAATGAATTCATGTGTCTCACAGCTTTCCAGAAGTATCACTTCTCCCTGCCACACGAGGGCAAGTCCTATATCTCTTTTGCAAGTCCCTTTGCTCCAACTTCTGAATCATAGAATCCTATAGTGCAGAAGAAGGCCATTCAGCCCATTAACTTTGCACTGACCACAATCCCACCCAGGCCCTATCCCCATAACCCCATGCATTTACCCTAGCTAGTCCCCTGACACAAAGAGGCAATTTAGCATGGCCAATCCACCTAACCCACACATCTTTAGACTATGGGAGGAAACTGGAGCACCCAGAGGAACCCCACGCAGACACAGAGAATGTGGAAACAGACAACAACCCAAGTCAGGAATCATACAATCATCAAAGTAGCATAGAATCCCTACAGTGCTGAAGGAAGCCATTTAGCCCATTGAGTCTGTACCGACAACAATCCCACCCAGGTCCTATTCCCACAACCCCATGTATTTAGCCCAGCTGGTCACCCTGACACTAAGCAACAATTTAGCAAGTCCAAACCACCTAAGCCACACAACTTTGGACTGTGGGAGGAAACCTATGCAGATACAGGGAGAATGTGCAAACTTCACACAGACAGTGACCTGAGGCTAGACTTGAACTCGGGTATCCGGTGCTGTGACGCAGCAGTGCTAACCACCGTGCCACCATACTACAGAATGTGAAGACATTAGAGAGGGTACTGAAAATATCAATGAGGAAGGTTCTAGGGATGAGGTGCTTCATTACGGAGAGAAATTGGAGAAGCTGGAACTATTCTCCTTGGAGATTAGACAGCTAAGAGGAGATTTGATAGAGGTATTCAAAATCATGAGGGGCCTGGACAGAGTAGGTAATGAGAAACTATTTGCATTGGTGGAAAGATGGAGAAGCAGAAGGCACAGGCTTAAGGTGATTGGCAAAAGAAGCAATGGTGACTTGAGAAGAATCTTTTTCACGTAACAAATGGTTCAGACTTGGAAGGCACTGCCTGAGACTGGGGTGAAGGAAGTTTCAACAAAGAAGGAATTGAATTATTATCTGAAAAGAAAGAACATGCAGGGCTACAGGGAAAAGGTGAGGGAAATGGGTTGTGACTGTGCATAAACTACTCCTTCGGAGAGACAGTATAAACATAACAGGTTGAATGCCCTTCTTTTGTGCTCTAACCATTCTAAGGTTCGACGTTGATTTATCATTCCCAATATTTCTTAGTATCATACATTTTTACTACATAGGGAAACAGATAGTGATATTAATTTTGCATTGTCCTAACAATGTGTGCTCACTCAGTCAGTAGAGCACCCTCCTCTGCATCTGGGTATCTTCAAAATCAATTCCAGCCACAAAGTCCATTTTGATGAATCCTTGCACTTTTTTAATTGCTCAAACTTCCATCTGTTCCGTCCTCTTCTTCCCAAGCAGAAAATTAACTCTTACAAGCATCCAGCTCTCAGCAATAGATTCTCTGCTTCCTTACCCAGCAGTATCTTTCTTTCCCTCTCTGTCTGAATTTATGAGTTTGTTTCCAGAGAGAAAAACAGCTGCACTTCTTTATGTTAAGGTGTGAAAACAAAAGCTCAACTTTCAATACATTTGATTAATTCTTTGCCTCCATAGCAACAAAATCACATGGGCCTGTCTCCAGGCAGAATCAGAATGGTTTTACCATCCCCATTCCAGGACACACTATCTTCCCTTAAATCAAAAGAAACAGTTTAAAACATAACCATAAAGTCTCACATTCACAACATACTGCAGAATGTGAAGACATTAGAGAGGGTAAAGAAAATATTGACAAGGAAGGTTCTAGGGATGAGGTGCTTCATTATAGAAACCGGTTTCCTCCCACAGTTCAAAGATATGTGGGTTAGATTGATTGGCCATGCTAAAATTGCCCCTTAGTGTCCTGAGATGTGTAGGTTAGAGGGATTAGTGGGTAAATATGTAGGGATATGGGGGTAGGGCCTGGGTGGGATTGTGGTTGGTGCGGACTTGATGGGCCCAATGGCCTCTGTAGGTTTTCTTTGATTCTATGACAACAGTGAATTCAACAAAAATGAAGAATGGCCATTTGTAGAACACATCTAAGAGGAGAATGGAAAAGAATCAGGAACACTTGATAAAATAAAATTTCCATGGATTTTTTTTTTACCCCTATGATACTGGATTTTGATATACTAATTGTGCACTTTCAGAGGAATGTTTTGTTATTGCAGCACATGGAATCACACCTTTTTGGAACACTTTTCAGAAGGCGTCTGCGGCATACTAGTGATGTCAGCACTCTATTGATAGATTGTAGCTCTTGTAAAAATATATTTCTCATTAATTTTAAATACTTTTGCTTTTCTTTAACAAACGTGTCTTTTGCAATACTGGTGCAAAGAATTTTCTAGAGTGTGAGCTAACAAATATGTGCTGTGATAGCTTCAAGTGTATCCAGACAGCTCAAAGAAAGGAATGCTTGTATTTATATAATGCTTTTGAAGACTGAATTAATTCATTGAAGTGCCATTATGATTGTTATCGAGGCAAACATACCAACCTTTATATGTTCAAGTCCTAGGATGGACCTTGAACCTGAATGCAAATGTCTTGTTTTTCCTTATTCTTTCACGGGATGTGAATATTGCTGGCAAGGCTAGCATTTGTTGCCCATCCCTAATAACCCTTGAAATAAATGATTAGCTAGGCCATTTCAGAGGGCAGTTCAGAATCTTACCAATGAAGTTAATTATTACCATACCTCTTCCCAATTAACTTCACAAATTAAGCTTTAGCAATGATTTTTTTTTAAATCATACATTGCATGTAATTCCTGTCTGCAGCACTTGATACGCTATCATCTTATTGTAACATTTGCATCTTCATTTTCAACAGAAATGTCTGTGTTCACCGTTATTATGGAATGTCCTATGTATATTTACCTGATTGTTTAATTTAGCCACAGGGTTCCCACAATTCTTTATTTTTTTTATCTGTCTGTGTAGTATAAAGGTATCTGACATAGCAAGGCTTAATGTGGGAAGCGGAAACACTACAGCCAAAAATGTGATATAAAGAGACTCATGACTTGAGTCTAGAGTCAGTTGTGGGCAGTCTGAGACTTGTGTAGAAACAAGCATGGAGCCAGCTCATAGTTTGGGCTGTCCTGTGTCTACATGTACACAGTAAGAAGTCTCACAACAACAAGTTAAAGTCCAACAGGTTTATTTGGTATCATGAGCTCTCAGAGCTCTGCTCCTTACATATTTATGTGTTACCAATAAACAGTTAATTTTCAATCATTCAAGACTAATCATTTAAGGCAGTTAATCTTCAATCATTCAAAACCATTTCGTGAGACCGACTGAACATTCTACATGTAACGTGGTGACTCGTAACACACAAAATCATTGACTGGAAGCACCAGAAGTGAAGACGCAGAGGAAGATTGCCTAAAAGAAGCTCTATTGCAGAATTGGAAGCAGAAAGGGAGAAGAAAAAACTCAACTGTGCAGCTGAGGACATTACAAGGTCTTGCGGAGGTCCAGTGTGATTGCCCAAAGTGTACAGGGTGAAAGAATCTAGTAAGGATGAATAACAAATTCAGTTCTAAGCCATGCCTGGTTTAAAAAGCATCAGGGATCTTATGATGAAAGGTGCTGAATATTAGTGAAAAAGTACAGCCTCTTCACTATTGCCTTGATGAAAGGGAATCTGCTGCTCCTATGCAGCTTGGTTTACATATCAATGCAGTTCTATGCTACATGGTTGCCTTTTGAGGCTCCTTAAACTAATGGTATGAACAGTGAATCCAATAGTTACCCCTCTGCCTTTATCAGCAAAGCAGATTATCTGACCATTATCTCATTACTGTTTGTGGGACCTCGGTGTCTGCAGGTTGGTGCTGCATTTCTTTACATTACAACATTGACGACACAGCAAAGTCCTTCACTGGGGCTTGTTGAGGTTGTGAAAGATGCAATATAAATTTTGTTTTCTCTTTTGTTTTGCCAGTGTTATTCAGGTCAGAGAGGGAACAGGTATTTTTAAATATTAAGCCTGAAGATGTGAGCTTGGCAAGATTTGTACTTCTCTGTTGCAGCTTCAAAGTGTGCCCCCCTGAAGCATGGGTATGGATAAAATGCAAAGAACTCGTGTGAAGATTTGGCCTTTGTCAGCCGTATATGTGAAAACAGGCAACTCCGTGAGCTCAGCAATCCTTGGGCTGACACTGAGATGATTGCATTGTTGAGTAGTGTTTCCTTGTCAGGTTCCTTTCAATGCGCCATCTTGTTTTGCATCTGTTTCCTAGACCTGCAGGTAATATGTGGCAGCTTTGATTCTGCTTATGGCCAGCTGCCAGGAAGAGTGAACATTTGCCCACTGCAGAGCATGAATCTGAAACGACAAATATGTGAAATTGATTTTGGAGCATGATAAAGGCAGATATAAATATCTCTCTCCACGAGGCAGGCACTTATCTATAAATGCCCAGACCCCTTCAATTTAGGTTGATGAGCCAGAATTTCTCCCAGGAGGTTTGTTCCCAGCACAAGGGCAAGGCAGCTATGAATAATTATTCAAATGAGCTGAAGCAAGAAGCTTTGCACAATCAGTTCACTACACCCGTGGTGGATGGCGGCCTAGCAATTTGGCAGAAAAGCTGCAATTATACCAAAGTAGGATTTTGGACTCATGGTTCATTGAAACATGCAGAACTTTTTTGGATGCAGCCCTACTTGAGGTAATGGGCCCTATTTTACCATTTTGACTAAATGCTGGGCAGACTTGGAATTTGGAGTGCTTCAGATCTGACTTTTAGGCCCATTCTGAGGTGCCCCCATGTACACTCTGCCTGCAAAAATATCAGAGAGTCTGAATCACGCCACAGAAGCCAATGGATGGGGCTTAATGTGCCCGAAACCATGCACTTCCAACTGCACATGTGCAGAAAAAAGTGAATGATGCTCCCCGCCACATCCCTCCTGGGCTGGATAATGCCTCCCACAGACATTGCCCTAGCCCCACAATATTATTGAACCCCTTATCCACCCATCCCCACCATCCAGACTGATCATGGTCTCCTCTCCCTTTCCCCCACCAATCTTAGGCAGGGTGGTAGCAGGCCCCTTTGCACTCCACTGATCTCGGGCAGAGTGGCAGCGGACCCTCTTTTACCCCACTGATCTCAGACAGAGTGGCAGCAGACACTCCTCCTCCCCCACTGATCTCAAGCAGACAGCCATCGGATGCTTGGCACTTGCCTCCTCACTCACCGTCACTGGTGGAGTGCCTGAATCAGACTGATATGGAGCATGTCTGTTTTGTGCCAATTCTGGTGGTAAAGGGGGAAGTGCTGGTAAAATTGGGCATGCAGCCCATTAAGCCAATTTAAATGCATGTGGATTCATTTAAATGGCCATTGCACCCGTTTTGGCGCAGTCCCGATCATGGCCATTTTTGGTCCTTGGTAAAGGGGGAAACGGGCGTGGAGGCAGGTGTGGATCGCACTATTGCCACATGCCCGATTTTACCAAGTTTTCGCACCCGAAAACAGGTGCAACGCGATGATAAAATTGGGGCCAGCGTGTGATGGTTGGAAAAAATATTTGCATACAGCTGGAAGGAAAAATCAGAAATCTTTAAAGAGGCAGGAATTTAACAAGTTCACCCTTATCCTTCAGCAATGTGCTTTGTCACAATTCAATTGTAAAGGCAGCAGGTGACTCAGTGACACGCCCTTGGTGACTAGAATCAGTTTAAGATCTGTAGTGAATGTGTTGCATTCAGCTGGGAGTAGCACTCTGGGTGCTTGTTCTCCATACAGATCAGCAGTCAATGAGAAAACCCTACTTCACAATGGCCTGTTTCTTAAACGTGCAAGTGTTTGAAGGATGGATGAGGAGAGGAGAGGATGTGATGTATTCTGCTGTTGAATTGACTGATAAAAGTTACTGTTGACTACATACGTGACCATTTCCACTTGTGGGAGCATCTGGTAGTTGAAAAATTATCTAGCCAAAGTAGAGCCTTAAATGGAGGAAAAAAGAGTTGAGGGAAAAATCCTTGTTTTCTAAGAATGCCTGAAATATGAAGTTGGAACTTCTTGTGAACACCAGGGAACTGGGTTAATTGTACCTTCTAAGCCCCTAAGGAACTCAAAGGCCATTCAAAGGCATGGATAATAGATTACATCTGATCCACAAAATAGTACGGAATTTAGTAATTGTAACAGCTGTAAGATCACCAAACTAAGTGTCTTTGTAAATCTCTGAGCAATTGAGATACATTGATCCACCAGAAAACAATTGTTTGTTGGCATTTGGTGTCACCTCTGGTCTAATGAATCATGTATTTGCAGTATTGATTGAAAAAAAAGGCAGAAATGTTTTGCAAGATGAGGTAACCCAGGCAACCAAAAGGACAGCTTAGCATATTGCCATCTATACTCCAATGTACAAAAACAAAGCCCAGGTATTTAGTTTCAAACCAGCTCCAAAAACAATTGGAATATTCATTTGTATGTGGATAATGCAGAATACATATTTGCTGTTTGGGGATAGCGACCATCAGCATTGTAAACAAGCACCTCAAACACACGGCAGTTCCATTTTAATTTGCATTTAGAAGTAGGGATGCCTGAGCACAGTGTTCAGCTGCAAGAGAAATTGGAAATAACTTTCTTTGTGCTCATCCCACTCATCCAGCCAACCCACCCGCCCCCAACTCCCCAATACCCTCTCATTGTAACTTTGGCACAACAGCCAGGGAAATCCTCAAAAAAAAGTGTAAATATCCTTTTGCACATTTTTGCTATTTTTCTATGATTTCCACTGCTATAGGAGGACGCAAAGAAGATGCAAAAGGATATGGACCAGTTAAGAGATGGGACAAAAAGGTGGCTGATGGGGTATAATGCAGGAAATGTGAAATTATTCATTTTGGTAGGCAGAATGGAATTGTGAGAGAGCAGTAAATGTGGATGATCAAGGAGATTTGGGAGTCATTTTACACCAATCATAGGAAGTTAGCATCTTGGGACTGCAAACAGTTAGGGAGGCAAATGGTAAGTCAGCCTTTATTGTAAGAATGTTGGCATACAAATAAATGTTCTTTCTGTAATTATATAGGGTCTTGGTGAGACCACACTTGAAGTATATTGTACAGTTTTGGTCTCCTTATCGAAGGAAAAATAAAACTTATAACAGGGGGTGTCACACAATTTCATGAGGTTGATGTAATAAAAGCAAAATACTGCAGATGCTTAAAGTCTGAAATTTTAAAAAAAGAAAATCCCAGGTCTGGCAGCATCTGTGGAAAGCATTTCGAATCCAATATGAATCTTCTTTGAACCCTACTGAAGAGGAACTCAAATTGGACTTAAAATATTGGGCAGGATTTTCTTTTTCAATAGGTTGTGGGCATTGTTGGCTAGGCCAGTATTTGTTGCACATCCCTAATTGCCTTTGAGGAGGTGGTGGTGAACCATGTTCTTCAACTGCTGTGGCCCATCTGGTGTAAGTACATCGCAGTGTTGTTAGGGCGCATATTCCAGGATTTTGACTTAGTGATATTGAAATGGTGATATAATCCAAGTCAGAATGATAAGTGATTTGGAGGGGAATTTGCAGGTGGTGGTGTTCCCATGTTTCTGCTGCCTTGTCTTTCTGGTGGTAGAAGTCTCTGGATTTGAAGCTGTTGTTGAGGAATGCTTGACAAGTTGCTACAATGCATCTTGTATATGGTACATACGGTTGTCAATTTACATTGGTGGTAGAAGAAGGGAATGTTTAATACAGTGTGCCACATATGGTGCTGATCAAGTGGGCTGCTTTGTCCTGGATGTTTTAAACTTTAAAGTTTATTTATTAGTGGCACGAGTGGGCTAACATTAACACTACAATGAAGTTGCTGTGAAAACTCCCTAGCCGTCACACTCTGGCACCTGTTTGGGCACACTGAGAGGAAATTTAGCATGGTCAATGCACCTAACCAGCATGTCTTTCAGACTGTGGGAGGAAACTGGAGCACATGGGGGAAACCCGTGTGAATATAGAGAGAACTTGCAGACTTTGCACAGATGGTGACCCAAGCCAGGATCAAACTCTGGTCCCTGGTACAGTGATTCAGCAGTGCTGGTGTTTGGATTCACCAGAAGGTGTGCCTTGAAACTTGCAGCACTCTTCTTTGGGCTGCTTATACTGAGTACAGAAAGTGTGCATTCAGTCATTTCTTTTAAAGTTAAGTTTATTTGTTAGTTACAAGTAAGGCTTACATTAACACTACAATGAAGTTACTGTGAAACTCCCCTAGTTGCCACACTCCGGCGCCTGTTTGGGTCAATGCATCTAACCAGCACGTCTTTAATATTTTAAATCTTTAAGTCTTTAAATACTGATTCTTGGGATCTGGACATTGTTGTCATGGTCACCATTTATTATCCACCCCTAGTTGCCTTGCATTTTGAACCGCTGGTACAACTAGGGGATTTTCACAGTAACTTCATTGCAGTTTTAATGTAAGCCTAATGATGACACTAATAAATAAATAAAATGAATGGTTTGATAGATCTCTTCAGACAGCAGATAAAAGTCAACCAAGCTGATATCGAATCAGAATCATATATAGGCCAAATGCGTAAGGATAGCCAGTTGGCTTCCACAAAGTACATTAGTAAACCAATTGATTTTTATCTGACAAATTAAGAGCTTATCATTTTTAGTGATACCAGCCTTTTAATTTATTTCCGGATTTTTGAAAATGAAATCTATTGGCAGGATTTGAACATACATTTACCTGTTATTAGTGGATTACTAGTTTCATAGCATTTACAGCACAGAAACAGGACATTTGACCCAACTTGCCTATTAATATTCTTGCATTACACAAGTCTCCTCCCAACTTACTTGATCTCATCCTATCTGTAGTATAACATTCTCGCATAGAAAGGGTTCACATGGGACTGGGTACGGTACAGCCCACACTGTGATGTAAAGGAGCTCAGGATCCAAGGCTAGAGGGCAGACTTGTATTGGACATTGACATGTGTAGGGCAAGCATGGAGATGGTTCCTTGTTTAGAGCTTGTAATGCATATGTGTATATAGTTATAAGTAGTTAATAACCTTGCTGCTAAACTGTACAAGCTTCGGCATCTCTTCATGAGACCTACTGAACGATACACATCTTACAGCACTATCAAAATACCAAGACGGGTTATTTATTTCTGCCCCAGTCTCAGAGCAGGTGGCACTCTAAGGGAATTCTGCAAACTTCTCTTGACAGATCCTTTAAGGATGGACTTGGATAAAGCAGGGCATCTTACACAAGGCATTCTCGCCATTGAAGGAACATTCGTAGGTCAGCAGGACCGAAAGTTGGCAGCTCACTTCAATGAGACAGGCAGCCAACTTAAAGGGAAAATTAGGAGCCATTCATGATAGAGAGGGGAGGGTGGAATTTTCCCCTCTAATTATGGCAAGAAAACTGAGTGATCATCAGTGCAAACCGCAATCCACACTTAGTCATTTTTTGGAGAGTAGTGAATTACATGCTAGTTCTGGTAGGAGCTGGTGAGCTTGGCTGCAAAGCAATCAGGAGCCATTTTGAAATGATGCCCCGATCTCAGTGCACTGGGTGACCCCATCCCTCCCCCACAGATATTTAAATGCTACTTTAAATATGCTAATAAGCCTCATGTCCTTTCTGGGTGAGATCCAGTTTGTGCCAGCAGAAAGGGACCAGGATCATTGCAAACTGTTTGGCGCTGAGTATGAAGCACATTTTTAGGTCCACACGGAATTTTCTGGGATTGGCGCAATCTGCGCCAGGTGCAGTGAGCTGGTAAATTGCCCCCGGGTTCTCTCCTGATGTGTGTGGAGCCCATCAACTCTCTGGACGCAGCCTCCCACTGGCAGGCTGAAGGGATTGTTGATAGCGGCAGTTGAGGTGACACAGTGGTTAGCACTGCTGCCTCACAATGCCAGGGGTCCGGGTTTGATTCCCAGCTTGGATCACTGCCTGTGTGGAACTTACACATCCTCCCCATGTCTGCGTGGGTTTCCTCCCACAGTCTGAAAGACATGCTGGTTAGGTACCTTGACCTGAACAGATGCTAGAATGTGGTGACTAGGGAAATTTCACGGTAACTTCATTGCAGTGTTAATGTAAGCCTTACTTTAACTAATAAATAAACTTTACGTCATCTTTGAATCCCGAAAGTTGGCAGCACACCACCAATCCACACTGATGGCCTGAGAGCAGTGACTTAGTGGGTGCAATTTTACCATCGAGTTGCACCCATTTTTGAGGGGGGGGGTGCGCAGGAGAAGGAGGGAGCAGTCCCGTGCACAAGTGTCATTTGAACAGATGTTGGACACCATGCCGACATCTCCATCTCTGGAAGGAGACAGTGCAACACTTGTGCCATCTGTTGCAGGACCTGGCACCTCGGGGCGGGGAGGGGTGGGGGGACACCTACTCTTGTGCTGTCAAACTGACAGCCGCGGTGAACTTTTATGTGATTGGCTCCTTCAAGACCCCTCACGGAAATGTCTGTGGCATCTCCCAACCAGCTGTGCACACCTGTGTCAAACACGTCACAGAAGCCCTGTATGCCCAGGCTGGACAGGACATCAAATTTAACCTGGGCCAGGCCCATCAGGAAGCCTGGGTTTGCAGCCATTGCAGGGATGCCTAACGTACAGAGGGCCATCAACTGCTACACACGTTGCCCTCAAAGCCCCCCCCTACAGAATCTGAGGAGATTCATCAACAGAATGGGGTTCCACTCCCTGAATGTTCAACTTGTGTGCGAGTAAAGCATGAACATTGTGCATGTCTGTGCAAGACACCCAGGCAGCGCACATGACAGCTTCATTATCAAGAGCTCAGACATCCCAGAGACATTTGAGGAGGAGCCCAGACTGCAGGGGTGGCTCATGGGTGATATGGATTACCTGCTTCGGACATGGCTGATGATGCCTGTATGGAGGCCTGTGACTGCGACGGAGACCCACTATAATGAGGCCCAAGTAGTCACCCGCGCAATAGTGGGGAGGTGCGTAGGGCTGCTCAAAATGCGATTCCAATGCCTGGACCAATCTGGTGGGATCGTCCAATACAACTCAGTGATCTCTTCCTGCATTGTGGTGGTGAGCTGTGCCCTGTACAATCTGCCTCTACAAAGAGGTAACCTACTGGAGGAGGAGGAGGAGGAGGAGATTTACATCTGGGCAGCTAGGGAGGATGACCAGGAGGAGGAGGAGGAGGAAGACCATGCCGAGGAACACCATCCAGGTGCTGGAAGGCTGGCAGCTCGAATGAGGCATGCGAGGGAAGCAAGGGAGGCCCTGATCACCAGGCAGTTCACTCGCTAGGGGCTTGTGTCTGTGGGTTCCATCACCCTCCCCCCAAAATTCCTCCTATGTCCAGCAACATTGTCACACCAAAGTGGTGGGCCGGGTATTCTGTGTCAGCAAGTTTTTTGGTAGGCAGGAGGGTGATGACGACTCGCTAGGCACATTATAATGATGCCCTGCTGCAAAGTACTCTGATTTCTACCTCAGCTCCGCATGCACGCTGGCACCTGGGCCCAAGTCTGTGTAATGGGTAAGGGATCTGAAACCCCCACACAAGGCCCTAGGTTGGGTGGGGTGGGGGATGGGAGGGAATCACTCGTGGAGATTTGGGGAACGAATGGCTTCCTTTTCTCAGTGACACAACATTGAGGGGCCTCCCCAGCTGACATCAACATGAAGCATCCCTTCGGCAATCATCAATTGAGGATGATTCCTATTTGAGAAAAATTAGTCACAGGTGGGTGGCGAAAAAAGATTAATTGCAATAAAGGTGTTTAAATAAGACATTCTAACTTAAAAACTTATGAACAGAAAATGTTAAGGGGCTTAACTATCTTTCTAACTAGTGCAGCCCTTCCCCTGTGCCATCTCAGTGCAACTACAACTTCCTAACCTCGCATGGCCTTTCTTCGCCCTTTCATGGATGTTATGGTTGGTTTTCTCCTGTGGAGACAGAAGGAACTATGAAAGAATTGATGGCTTGACTCCTGCAGAGTATCAGTCGGTGGCCCTTAGAGGGCGAGAGCAGCGGGGCTCTTGGGGAGGTCGGAAGGAGGTGCTTGGGGGTCAGAAATTGGAAGCATGCAGGGTTCTGAGGGTGGGAGGATCTGGGGGAGATTTGGGGGAAAATGCAAGATGGGTTTCAGCATTCAGCCTTGCTGCACGAATGAGATCATTGACTTTTTCCCGGAACAGCTTCCCGGTTTGGGGGGTGGACCAATCCCCTGGCACTGACCAAAGTGGCAACTTCCTCCCAGACCATATTTCCATCAGTCCCCTGGGTCTGTGTCCTCCTGGGGGAAGAGGGTGTCCTGCCTCACCTCTGTTGCATCCAGTAGATTGGCTAGATTGGCGATCCAGTAGAATCGCTAGATTGCCCTCAGGAAATTGAGGGGGTGGGGAGGGGGGTGCTGGTCATGTACACATTTTGTGCAGGAATGCATGTCTGCTTGTCTATTTTTATGTTTTTTATGGAGCTGTCCTTCGTTAGGGCAGATCAGCTGCAGGCAGTTTGGCAGAACATTCCAGCAAGTTCCATGCAGTTTGCTTGTTAGCATTGAGGGGAAGGCAAGTGAGCACTTACAGGTGTGCTGATGCTGATGGGGAGGGGAAGAGAGGGGGGGGAGGGGAAGAGAGGGGGGGGAGGGGAAGAGAGGGGGGGGGGCAGTGGGTGGATCAGTGCCTCAATGACTGGGGACAGGGGAGAGGAAGAGAGGTGTCACACAGCCATGGGAGTCCGGAGGAGGGTCCAGAATGGCGGTGATACCTATAGGGTGGAGGGAGGGGGGAGGGTGGATATCTCTGCCTGAGATCAGAGTGGGGGAAGGGGCATCTGCTGCTATTCTACCTGAGGTCATTAGGGGGGAAGGGGGAGGTCCATTGTCACTCTGCCTGAGATCACTGGGAGGAAGGAGGGAGAGGCCCAGGATCATTCTGGGTGGGTGGGGGGATAAGGGAATCAGTAATGCTGTGGGGGTGGGGCAATGACTGTGGGGGCCAGGGGAAGGCATTATCCAGCCTGGGAGCGATGTGATCAGGGAGCAGCATTCTATCATTATCTTTTTCTGTACATGCACAGTTAGAAGCACCAATCGGAGCTGCAGGATTTCTGGTGCATTAGCCCAACACAGTGACTCCCCAAAATGTACATTGGAGGTGGAAGGGGCCAGCTGCCTACCATGCCCCTTGGCCTGTGATGCACATAGTGGGTGTTCTCTGGAGGCCCTGGACCTTGTGGGCCTTGGCCTGCTTCCAGGTGTCTGGGATGTTTCCAAGACACCCTCCTCATCCTACTGCCCCTGAGATGCCCCTGTATCAGGAAGTGGGGAGTTAGAAAGTGTAGCCACAGCCACAATATCCTGGCTGGAAGGCCCCGTCACGGTTTTGAGCCCTTCCTCCTCTCTTGGGTTTCCAAAGATGTGCTGGTTAGTTGCATTGGCCATGCTAAATTCTCCCTCAGCATACCCGAACAGGGGCCAGAGTGTGGCAACTAGGGAATTTTCACAGTAACTTCATTGCAGTGTTAATATAAGCCTATAAATAAACTTTAACATTCCAGGATACTGTTGTTTTCGATGGGTACAAAAGGAGTGAAGGTGTTGCATTGCTGATTAAGGAGCAGATCACAACTATGTTGAGGAGGGAGCCATTGGATGGATCTTGTAGTGAGGCATAATGGGTGGAGCTCAAGAATAGGAAGAGTGAAATCACAATGTTGGGGGTGTAGTATAGACCTCACAACAGCCCGCAGGAGACAGAGGAGCAGTTGTGTAGTCAGATACTGAAACGGTGTGAAAAAAGCAGGGTAGTTGTGATGGGTGACTTTAACTTCCCCCATATTGACTGGGAATCCCTTACAGCCAGGGGCTCGGATGGAGTTCAATTTATTAGATGTGTTCAGGAGGGCTTCTTGATACAGTATGTTGACAATCCAACCAGGGAAGGGGCCATACTAGACTTGGTATTGGGCAATGAGCCAGGCCAGGTGATCAATGTTTCAGTGATATTGGAATAGTGCAGGCTAGATGGGCTTTAGATTGGTTTCACAGGTTGGCACAACATTGAGGGCCAAAGGGCCTGTACTGTGCTGTAATTTTCTATTTCTATGTTCTGGGTATCCAGGTTTGAATCTTAATTCAATAAAAATATCTGGAATTCAGAATCTACTGATGACCATGAAACTATTGTTGATTGTCAGAAAGACCCATCTGTTCACTAATTCCTTTTAGGTAAGGAAATCTACCATTCTTACTTGGTTTGGAATGAGTAGTCTATGCCACATACTCTGGAGGAGCTCAGCCATTCTCTTGTGGGCCCCATGGCCACCAAACTCAGTTGCAACTTCAGTCCAGGTTGCCATGGTCAGGTGGGATAGTCTCCTGTTGCCCTTTCTGGAAAACAAGATCTCCATCTTTCCTAGACACCCTGGAAGATAATTTGCAGAGAGATATTACTGAACTGTGAGCCACATATTGTCTGCTCTGGGACATCACAAGTGAACCCACAATCCCAAACTCTGGCTTGCACTGAGAGAATGTCTGCCCAAGTGCTCTTCAAGTATGATGCCAGGCTTGCAACATCATAAGATAAAGGTGGAATTGGTAACTTCCTGTCAGT
Organism: Carcharhinus amblyrhynchos; assembly: GCF_965287045.1. Lineage (NCBI taxonomy): Eukaryota > Metazoa > Chordata > Chondrichthyes > Carcharhiniformes > Carcharhinidae > Carcharhinus > Carcharhinus amblyrhynchos. The sequence continues at coordinate 84,765,553 of NC_137327.1, read as the reverse complement.
CCCAACCACAAGATTCACTGTGCATGCATTTCTAATAAGCTGAACAGAATGAGATTTTGTGTGGCCAGCCATCTATCCTCTGTGTAAGCCATTCTCACTTTTGCTCTGTCACTCAACTTGTACCCCAGAACGGAACAAAGAACAAAGAACAACACAGCACGGGAAACAGGCCCTTCGGCCCAACAAGCCCGTGCCGCCATTTTAACATTATGCGTGCCCTCCTCTACCTGTGACCTTTGTCTATGCCTATTGGGGAAGATTGAGGGAAGACTAATTTAGGGATAATTTGTTACACCAATCAGCCTAAGAGCACGTTTTTGGGGTGTGGGAGGAAACCGGAGCACCCAGAGAAAACCCACGCAATCATGGGGAGAATGTGCAAACTCCCGCAGACACTGGCCCAAATCCATGTATCTGCACAGCAAACAGTGATAGTCACTGAGCTGTCGTGTTGCCCGTCAGATGGTCCAGTTTAAGTGTACACTAACGACGTGAAGCACTAGGCAACTCTCGAAGCAACGTCCAAGAGCAGCCGTCGCACGACCCACCATGTATATGCCCCTTGTTGGACAACAAGGCGGTCCGAATCACCTGTGAAGTAAAAGAAAAGAAATCAATAAACATGCAAAACTTAGACATTTACAGAATCCCCAGAAGCTCAGAAGTAAGACAAGTGAGCCATACAATATGTTGGAAGATCCATAGGAATCAATTGATTCCCAGGGACATCCCAAGGCTCTTGATCTTTATTTAGAAAAGTCTCCTGTATCCCTCCATCTCTAGTCTGCTCATGTGTCTATCTAAGTAAGCCTTAAAAAACTCTAGCGTGCCTGCCTCCATCACCCTACCTGTCAGTGCATTCCAGGCCCCCACCACCCTCTGTGTGAAAAACCTCCCTCTAACATCCAAATTATACCTCACCCCTCTCACCCTAAGCCTGTGGCCCCTCCTAATTTTTGTTTCCAACCTAGGAAAAAGCTTACCTCTGTTCACTCTATCCATACCCTTCATAATTTTACACACCTCTATTAGATCTCTGCTTGTTCTCCACCTTTCTAAGGAGAACAGCCCCAATTTGCCCAATCTCTCCTCATAGATCAGTCCTTCCATACCAGGCAGCATCCTGGTAAACCTCCTCTGCACTCTCTCCAGGGTCTCCACGTCCTTCTGGTAGTAAGGCGACCAGAACTGGACGCAGTACTCCAAATGCGGGCGAACCAACATTCTATACAACTGCAACATTAGACACCAGCTTCTATACTCTATACCCCTCCCTATAAAGGCAAGCATACCATAGGCCTTCTTCGCCACCTTCTCCACCTGTACTGCCACCTTCAAGGACTTGTGTACTTGCACCCCCAGGTCCCTCTGCATTTCTATACTCTTAATAGGCCTACCATTTATCGTGTAACTTTCCCCTACATTATTTCTACCAAAATCATCACCTCACATTTATCTGGATTAAATTCCATCTGCCATTTATCTGCCCAATATACCAGCCTATCTATATCCTGCTGTATTGCCTTACACTGTTCCTCACTATAAGCAAGTCCAGCCACCTTTGTGTCATCTGCAAACTTGCTGATCACACCACGTACTCCCTCTTCCAAATCATTTATGTATATTACAAATAGCAAAGGTCCCAGTACTGAGCCCTGCGGCACACCAGTAGTTACAGACCTCCAGCTAGAAAAGGACCCTTCCACTACTACTCTCTGTCTCCTGTTACCAAGCCAATTCTCAATCCATCTAGACACCTGTCCTTGTATCCCATGAGCCTTAACCTTTTTCACCAATCTACCATGAGGGACTTTGTCAAACGCCTTACTGAAATCCATGTAGACGACATCCACGGCTCGTCCTTCATCGACCCGTTTTTGTCACCTCCTCAAAAAATTCTACCAGATTCGTAAGGCACGACCTCCCCTTAACAAAGCCATGCTGCCTATCACTAATCAAATTGCCGCACTCTAAATGCTTATACATCCTATCCCTAAGAATCCTTTCCAACAATTTCCCTATCACTGACATCAAACTCACTGGCCTATAATTACCTGGGTTATCCCTACTACCCTTTTTAGACAACGGTACCACGTTCACTATCCTCCAGTCCTCTGGTACCTCACCTGTGTCCAAAGAGACAAAGAAGATACCATCCAATGACAATGTTTCACTAAGTACCTCATTGGGAGTAAGGGCAAGCCTTCCTCCTCAAGGGGACACCATTTTATAGAAGGACCCCCCCCAGTAAAGGTGGAGGTGAATTTCTTCTTTCAGAAAGTTGTTAATCTCTGTAATTTTCTACCCACAAGAGTAGTGGAAGCTGGGTTATTGAATATGTCCAAGTCTGAGATCAACCTTGATCTTAGAATCCCTACAGTGCAGAAGAGGCCAATCAGCCCATTGAGTATGCACTGACTCTGACAGAGTGGGCAGGATTTTACAGCCTCACTCATTCCACAACTGTAAAATCATGCCCGAGGTCGACAGATCTTTCCATTGTCTGCCCCTTGTCCACTCCAGTTCCTGTGGTGGGTAAAATTCAGGCTAGTATCTCACCCAGGCCCTCTTTCCCAATCATATCCCTGTAACTCCATACATTTCCCAGGGCTAATCCACCTAACTCACATATCCTGTGACACTAAAGGACAATTTAGCATGGCCAATCCACCTAATCTGCACATTTTTGGACTGTTGAAGGAAAATGGAACACCCGTAGGAAACCCATGCAGACACGGGTCTCTGGAGCTGTGAGGTAGCAGTACTAACCATTGTGCTACCATGCCACCCTTAATAAAAGGTGGAGCAGATTTGAGGGGCCTCACCTATTTCTTATGGTCTTTTGCTCTTACCTGGTCTATGTAAACATACAGACATACGTGTGCACACACACATCCTATTATTTTCTCTATACATATCCATACTCATCTCATTCTGGCCTTTTGTACCTCCCATTGGTGGGCATGATTTCTGTTGGCTGGGCAACAAGTGTGGCATAGTTTTATGGTGGAACAGTGGTTAGCATTGTTGCCTCACAGCGCCAGAGATCCAGGTTCAATCCCGGCCTCGAGTGACTGTGGGATGTGTACATTCTCCCTATGTTGCATGGATTTCCTTCGGGAGCTCCGGTTTCCTCCCACACTCCAAAGATGTGCAGGTTATGTTGATTGGCCATGATAAATTGCCCTTTAGTGTCATGGAGATTAGAAGGGTAAATACATGGCATTAGAGGGATAGGACCTAGCTTAATTGTTGTCGATACAAGCTCGACGGACTGAATAGTCCCTGCATTGTAGGGATTTTATGATTCAAAGAAACCCAAAACTCTGGAATTCCCTTCCTATATCTCTCTGTCTCTATACCTCACTTTCCTCCTTTAAGACACTCCTTAAAACTTACATCTTTGACAAAGGTTATCACTTTCTGTGTGGCTTGGTGTCATACTTTTTTATATAGTGGTCTTGTGAAATGCTTAGGGATGTTTTATTGTATTCAAGGTACTACGTAAATGAGCTGATGTTGTGTAGCTAAGTAATCATGATAACAGGTCTCTGTATTAAGTATCTATTTTGTCACCAGAGAGAAAGGTATAATTTGGCTTGACTCTACCGTCTGTCAAATTTGAACTTATCTCTCAATCCAATAATAATAAAAGCAGTGTGGGCTACTCTTTATTCTCTTTAATAGTCTTCACTGTAGCACTTGAGTCGCCACAAGTACAAATCTCTTTCCACTCTCATAAAACTAGGATGAAAAATATCTTAATAAAACAGCAGAATAACAGAATGGGAAAGTCGCACCAATGATGGTTTTGTGATTGGAGTCACGAGAGAACACCTTCCAAAGTCTCTCCATACTGACAGAGTTGATTTCCTCTCAGGCAGCACGTCTTGAGAGTCAACATGTGCACGCTAATGTCCTTGCCCTAAGGACAGTGAATATCAGTAAGGAATCACTGTCCAATTAGATTCTAGAAAGTGCATCCGTGTAGATGTCAGGTGAGGAGAGTTGTAACACTTCCCACAGTGGAATTGTCTTCTCACATACAATCTTTAGACTCACATTAGTGAGAATAGGTTTATTCCTTAACCTTTGTATGGTTTCAGTAAAATATTCTCACTTATTTTGTTGACGTGAGAATGAAACGTTAGTGCTAAAAATGGAATAGTAGTTGAGAATATTTTGATTTTCTATACACAAGTTAGAATTCACCTGAGAATTTGCCCCATATGAGTTTCACTCATGCTTTGCTTAAAGTAAAATTAGTTGTAAGAGTCCGTACTTCATTTTCTTCATTTTGTTTTATTTGTTTCCCCCCTCCTCTGAAAGCACACTTTCTCATTGAGCATTATTTCCTCATGTGTCAGTTACTTACCATTACCTCATCCAATGGCCTCTCTTCAGGCATGATTACAGACTGAGGGCCCGATTTTACCATCAAGTTGCACCCGTTTTCGGCCATGAAAACTTGGTAAAGTTGGGCATGAGATGAGTAGCGTAATCCATGTCCACTTCCACGTCATTTCTCCCTTTACCAAGGCCTGAAAATGGCTGCACACTCAACCTTAACAGCACTTCCCCCTTTATCACTATGTTCACCCAACCAGACTCTGTGTGAGGCAGACAAGCGCTACAAAAGTCCAATTCGGGCGCTCTAGCTAGTGACGACGTAAGTACTGAGTATCTGATGGCTCACTGCTTGAGATCAGTGGGCGGTGGGGGAAGGTAGGTCCGATGGCTCTCTGCTTGAAATTGGGGGTGGGGTGGGGTATGTGGGGATCCGCTGGCACTCTGCCTGTGATCAGTGAGGGGGAAGGGTGGAGTCCACTGCCACTCTGCCTGAGATCAGTGAAGGGGAAGGGGGGAGAGGCCCGCAATTGGTCTGGGTGGCAGGAGGATTGGAGGGGAGAAGGGGGTCAGTAATGTTGTGGGTGTGGGGCAATGTCTGTGGGGGCCGGGGAAGGCATTATCCGGCTTGGGAAGGATGTGGCAGGGGAGCCGCATTTTATCTTTTCTAAGCGCATGCGCAGTTGGAGGCGCCAATCAGAGCTGCAGGGTTTCGGGTGCGTTAAGCTCCACCCACAGGCTTGTGCAGCACTATTCAGAATCACTGATATTTTTCAGGCAGACTGCATATCGGGGTACCTGAGAACAGGCCTAAAAGTCAAATCTGAAACACTCCCAGTTTCAAGTCTGTCCAGCACTTAGAATCAAAGTGGTAAAATAGGGCCCTGAATGTCAATGAGCTTTGTCATTGCAAATGGGCATCATCACCAATCCCATTCCTACCTCACCAATTGTTTCCTCCCCACGTACTTCCCTGCAGGAGTGACTGGACAAACATCAGAGCTGTTATTCTTCCTCCCATCAGCGCAGCAGGCTGGTAGATTGTCACATTGGCTAATTCGCAGATTTAGCGCATGCATTCGCTCTCTGCTAGTGTCTTCCAGTGCCACATTTCCGATGGCATTTGCTCTGTGCCGGAACTCAGCGGGAAGGCGCAAAGACAATTTAAATGGTCATTTGAATGTGATTTCAATATGATTAGTGGGCCCAGGACTGAAACCTCTGGGCCCACCAGCATCTCTCCTCCCCTCTCCTCTCCTCCCCTCCCCTCCCCATGGAGTGGTTCACCCCAGCAGAGGTTAGAGTAACTCTCCACTAATGGGGAACTAGTGACCCGACCCTGCTGGAGTGAAGGGGGAGCAATCAGAGTCCACCCTGAGGTTTAGTTGATGGGGGTTGCCCCTGGGAATTGACACCCTTGCTTTGCCAGCCTGTGCCATCAGCACTATCCAAGGGGCAAAGTGCCAATGCCCAGGGGGCACCTTGGCATTACCCATGGAGCATAGGGCAGTGCCAAGGGGGCAGGGCATATTAGGGGCGAATGGGGCAGGGCCTTTTGGGGCAGGGTTTAGGGGCAATTGGTGGCGTGAGGGTGGGGGTCCTGCTTCCACTCTGCCTTAGTAATCAGTGAGGGAAGGACAGAGGCCAGTGATCGGGCCATGCTTGGGTAAGTGTGGGGGTGGGGTTGGGGGGGGTTCAGCCTGCTGGGGTGGGTCAGTGTGGGGTGGGTAACTGTCAGGGGGAATCGTGGGGGCACGGGTGCTAGAGATCATGGCAGGCTGGGAAGTGGGGGTTCAGGACTGGGCCTGGGAATGGTTGGGGGGCCAGTGATCGGGCTGTGGGGGGGCCGACGAGCCAGTATTGTGGGGGTTGCAGGACTAGCCAGCGATTGAATTGGCCAGCAATCGGGAGGCCATCAGTCCTGGGCCAATGCATACACACCAATCTCGGTATTGACAGATCAACACATATTCAGTAACCCGTTCAGCACACTGATTTCAGTCTTCCTAGCAGGAATAGGCTCCATCCCTAGTTTTTAGTGATATTCATGCTGGTGGCCTCTGTGGTGCACAAAGTGTGGGGAATTATTCTCTGAACTCCCACTGAAAAAAACAATGTGAATTACTCTTATTTTCACACAAATTTGATACTTACATTTTTGGAAGAATTCTGGTCCAGGTGTGTGAACCCCTGACTGAATGCCTTCTGTTCACTCGCCTGAAGGTGCTGGAGCCAATTATAGTTTTATGTCTGCAGCCCCAGCTGAGGTCAGAAAAATGAGTGCGGACCCTGAATCAAACTTGGGACCTTCTGGTCTGTTTGACTCAGAGACAGGCTGCTTTACTAATTAGGTTATCACAAGAGTTATCAAGCTTGTGCAGCAAGAGAAAAAAAAACAGCCGTGCTGATGGTTTGTCAAAAGAAATTATAGTTGGCAGAGGTGTAATGTTCTGACAGTACATTTTTCACAAGATCACTGCATTCAAAGTGTTAACACGGTTGTTCAACATCCTGGAAACAAGGAAACAAACTGAAATATTCTAGTGACATTTATCTGCTATCTTTCTAAAGATACTTTGCATCCCCCCCCCATTTGCCATTACTGTTAAACATTACCATCAACCGCCCTCCTTCGTCCCCTCCCCTAATGTTGTTTGATAGGTGACAACTAAATATTCATGATATTAGCATTCTTGTATGATTGGCAGCTGCATCCCTGCTTGCTTGGTCACTGAGTGATTAGCATGCGACGCCCGCCTCAGCTGTTGCCTCACACTGTGAGATACTGCTCACGGGGCTGTTATTCGGAAACTGGCACTCTCTCTTTTCTTATCTACATGCAGAGTGACGTGTAATCTCCGCCGAATGGGTTTTTGCAAGGAAATTAGTGCAAGTGAAGCACTTGAGACTGATGCTGCAATCAGCTGGAATGGAATGAATTAGAAGGGGGAAGAAGAAATCTCATCTGGCATGGTGGATCTGCTGGACAATTTTAGTTCAGAGCCCAGGTTGACTTCACAGAGTCTGCCAGATCCGCATCTTGAGTACTACAGTCTCCTGCATTGCACCATGACCTTGGATATACAGACCATTGTTGTATTTGCCATTATTGTAGTGTTGGTGCTAGTGAATGTAATTTTAATGTTCCTGCTCGGCACACGTTAATGGATGACTCTTGAGGTATTGAGTGACACAGCGCTTCAGAGGGACAGCTACAGTATGGCCCTGCAGTGATATGAATGACGTTGGTATATTATCTACCTAATCTTTTGTCGTGTCTTGTCTTTAATATGCCTGTAAGTGTAGCTATTTGTTGGACAGATCTTGTGTGCTTTTTTTAAAAAAAAGAAAAGCTTTTTTGTGCATTTTCCTAGCACTGGGAGCTGTGCTCTGTAGAAATTTCCAGCAAGTAATTATTGATGGTTTGTGTATCGCTGAAGGCTTGTGTAAGTGTGTGTAGTTTCTGAACAGTTGTGGCTGGAGGATTATTAATTTTGGCATTTACACATGCAAAAGCAAAAATTATAAGTCATTCCCAAGAAAGATCTTGTGTGAAATTTACAATACCATTTACAGAGACGGTTTTTCTGCTGGATCGTTGGCCTTTTGAACAGGATGATTAATTGCGAGGGATGGCATGTTTTTTGTAGATTTTTGAAACAGACTGTTATCTGCGAGGGAAGTGAGGAGTTTGTTATGCACAATATGGCAGATTTGTTTCTGTTGTGAATCGGCTTGTACTCTGAAATTACAAATGCTGGCCTTCTGCTGAATGGGTGTAGAGCTAATGTTTCAGCTCCGAGAGGGTTAACAAGCCTATTGCAGATTAAGTCAAACCCCGAGGCAAATCTCTTATTGCAGTGTTAATCAAAATGTTTTTGATTTGTTGCTATTTCTGTAAAAACAACATGACACAGCTTTGTTAATCTGGCTTTAGTCATTTTACAAACCATGAAGGAGAAAAATAATTAGACACTGTTTGTGCCGATTCCTATGTATTTTGACTAAATTATTCTAGTCGAATATATAATGATCTGCATTTTCCTTCAGCCATTTTTAATGTTTGAGCTGCAAATCCGGCAAGCTTGCACACTTAGAACATTCAAACACTGTTTGTCATATCATAATGTTTAAACTGCATAAGAGGTGGCACATTGCGTGCAGGCTTTTGATCACACACTTCTATGCACAATGTTCCTCCCCAATATTAGCAAGCGCTACATAACACAATTCGCCTTCAGGGCTATTACTGGGATCTCTGTGACTGAGGGGACTTGAGACGCGTTTAAAAATACCATCTAGTCAGAGCAAGGAGGAGGATCAGTTGTGATTCATGGGAGCTGTGAAAGAGATGTCAAGAAGCAAAAGGCAGGCCCCTGTGCCCTGCTATCCTCTAACTAAGATGAAAGATAAGCTCATTGAGTACGGGAATATGAATAGGATGTGCATGTAGGGTTGCCGATAGAAGGGTGTTTTAGCTAAACAAATCTCGTCCAATCTTGCAGACTTTCCTCGTGTCATGATGGGAAATTCTACGTCAGAATTATTGCTTTGAAATTTTGTACCAATAGAATCTTTGTCCATCATGACAAAATAAGTGATTTGGATTCTCTCAGTGCAAAGATTATATTGACAGCATTTGATGTATTTGCTGAGGAAGGAGGTGTGGAATTCTTATTTTTATTCCCACCCCAGCATCACTTCTCCCCCTCGGGCAGCTCGCCCCACTCATCTGATTAGAGATCGGTGGGTGCGGCAAGCGGGCTATAAATTTCCCCTTCCAGCAGCTTTGAAATTAATTTTTGTTGTCGGTCGATAGATCGACCCGCGCACTGTTGTGTCCATTTGCCCTCTCCCCATAGTAGGATTTTTTTTCCCCTTTCCTCGAAGTGTTCTGTCCAGCAAGTTAGTATAGAACTGCCAGAAATAAAAGGTAACCGAGTTTGGGACTCAAACACATAACCTTCAGTCTTATGTAAGGTCTGGACTAACTTAAAAAAAATGATTCTTTTCAACAAGGCCAAAAGACAAGTGAAAATATGTGAAGGTAGAGATTAGTGTTTGGTAATATGATTGTCCAAATGACTAATTTACAGATCTAAAATTTTGCTATTTATTGTTTCAGACGAATTATGAACCTATTTATGGGTGAGTGATTCCAATACACTAATAGAGATGAATTTGATACAGCAACACAGTATTTGCATTAAGAATTAAATCAAAACTGTGAAGGGAAAAAAACATTTTTCTATTTTTTTCCCTGACAGTTTCCTAACCAGCACTCCTCCGTTCCTGATGGCACTATCTGTTGCTAGGTTACAGTTCAATGAGCTTGATCATCTGCTAGTATCTTATGCTAATATTCTTTCTCCATGCATTCACCTATACACTGGGGTAGATTCCTTTTCTGTATGATGTTGTTATTCGGATGTCTATTGTAGAAAGTGTCTTGTTTAATTTTGATTGATTTAATCAGACATCTTCTACAATGGATGACCAGCTTTATGTCCAGTTAGTAAGTTGAAAACCTCTCCCATTGATCCTTGGTAGACTGTTTGACCACAAAGATATAATTTGCAAATATTTATTTCCAGCCGGTTGTGACTGGAAAGTGATTGAGAACTCAGGCTGACTACCCTATTTAACACAGGAATACTGATGACATTCACAGCACTCCATTACTGCTTCCGTTGATGGCGCTTGCAATGCTGGAATCTCTGTGCTCTTCTAATTCCAGCCTCTTGTCCAACCTTGATTTTCATCGCTCCACCATTGGTGGCCATACCATCAGCTGCCAAGTTCCTAAGCTCTGGAATTCCCTCCCTAAACATCTCTGCCTCTTCCTCTTATATGGTTCTTCAAAACTAATCTCTTCAGCCAAGCGGTTTGTCCTAATATCTCCTTGAGCACTTTTATGTCAAGTTGTGTTTGGTAATGTGCCTGTGATACACCTGGGAGGTTTTACGACATTAGAGGTGCTGTATAAATGTAAGTTATTGTTGTTAGCTTTAATTCAGCAAACTGGGAAAGAACAGGGGGTGGCACGATGGCACAGTGGTTGGCACTGCTACCTCACAGCGCCAGGGACGTGGGTTCAATTCTGGCCTTGGGTGACTGTGTGGAGTTTGACGTTCTCCCCATGTCTGTGAGGGTTTCCTCCCACACTCCAAAGATGTGCAGGTTAGGTAGATTGCCCCCTTAGCACTGGGGGATTAGGAAGGAAAATACATAGGGTTACGGGGATAGGGCCTGGGTGGGATTGTTGTCGGTGCAGGCTTGATGAACCAGATGGCCTCCTTCTGCACTGTATTGATTCTATGAATTTACGACCTTTTTAATCTGAATGGCTTTGCTATCCACAAGTCGAGCATCTGAAGTGTTTTATTTTTAATGTTTAATGGCAATACATCAACCAACATTCTATAAAGCCGCAAATACTCAGCAAGGATTTCTAGTTAAATTGTCTTCCTCCGAGAAGAAACAATAGATTTTTAAGCTATCTTTATTTTTGACGTTAGTGATATGATCTTTGGAATATTTTCATTGCACGTTACTACAATTGTGTTGGCCAAAACACAAATTTAAAATTAGATGGCTGGAATTGTCTGACTGTTCACGCCCCACCACTGCTGCCAGTGAAAGCAGAGAAATTGGTGCTCAGCCAAATCACCATTCGCTGCAGCGGGACTGGAGAATCCCATCTATGGGTGAAGTTGGAGATTCTGACCCATTGGTCTTATTTTGGACTGGTAGCCAGTTGGGTTTATTTGATAACCTTTGGGCCGCTGGTGCTTTTGAGAAAAACTGGTTTACAAAAGCTCACTGAATTCGCAGAATTTTACTGGTTGTAAGAGACACACACTGAAGTCCAAGTGAAGTATGTTGCAGAAATCAGTACAATTTATTTAATGTTACTTTGTGTCATTTGGTTGTTTGGATTCTGCAGGATCAATTGTCATGTTGGTCCAAGTATGACAAACGAATTGAATTCCAGAGGTAAGTTGAAAATGACTGTACTTGATACAAATAAAATGAGGGGCAATGAGAATCAAAGGGCAAAACCTTCAGAGCTTGGAGGCGTAGGAAGGTGGCTATGGTTATTGGAGGCCAATAATCACAGCCCAGGGATATCACTGCCAAAGATTCTCATGAAAATTTTGTAAACCAAAGCCATCTTCAGCTGCTTCATCACCCTCCTATCCATCATAAGGTCATATAAGAACAGAAATGGGGACGTGTGCTAATGATTGCAGTTTTCAGTTCTATTTATAGTACCAGGTAATGTAGCAGTTCAGACTGACATACAGCAAGGCCTGGACAACGTTCAGGCTTGGGCATAAGTAGGAAATAAATTACGTAAGTATGTTACGCAAGTGTTAGGCAATGATTGTTTCCAATAGATAAAATCTAGTTGCCTCCCATTTACATTCAACAATGTAAATCACCCCCACCATCAACTTTTTCGGAGACTCCGTTGACATAAGCATTGTAACTATATGAGCAGGCCAGAGGTAGTTATTCTGTCATAAGCGTCTCACCCCCTGACTTCCCAAATGCTTTCCACCATCCACATGGCAAAAGTCAGAAGTGTGATGATATACTTTGCATTTGCCTGGACGGGTGCAGCGCCAACAACAGTGAAGAAGCTTGACACTAGCATGACGTGGGAACAAGAGGAGCAAGTTTCCCTCAAATCAGACACCACCCTGACTTGGAAATATATTGCCATTCCTTCACTACTACTGGGTTAAAATGCTCATGAAGATTTCTCACCACTTCCTTCTCAGGGGCAATGATGTATGGGCAATACGTGCTGACCTAGCCAGTGATGCCCACATCCCATGAACAAATTAAGCAAAATGAGAGCAGTTCTGGGTCTCTGGAGGGCCCAGTGGGTAAAGGCCTGTTCTCTGCCTCTGGGCCTCTCTGCTGCAAGTGAAAGCAGGGAAGTCTGAACGTTCATAATAGCGTTTTTGTAGAGTTGAGAAAGACACCATTTGTGGAGGGTAACTGTGAGGTTTTCAAGCGGGCAACAGGCTGAAGGTAAGCATAAGCTATTCAGATGAGAATTTGAGAAGCTGCCTGCAATGAGAGAAATGGGTGAAACTGTAAGGTAAGTTATCCTGAGGTGTGCTGTGCAGGAGAATGCTGCACGTGTGAGGATTAGCATTTGAAAATGTTCCACCATTTACGTGTCATGCTATCTTACAATATGGTCTCCAGATCGAAGGGAATGCACTCAAGCTGACGGCATCCTTGTCCACAGCCACCAATACCTGTTTGTTTGGAAATGTCCTCCTCTCCTGCTTTCTGTCCTTAGAAGAGATCACCTCACTGTAGCTCCTCAGCTGGCCCTTCAGGTAGGAGTGAAAGACCCAAGGGGCTGCTTTCCAAGATCAGGTCTTCTCACCACTCCTTGCACCTTGAGGCTGGGGAATCACAGAATATTATAGTGCAGAAGAGGCCTTTTGGCCCATCGAGTCTGCACTGATGCATGAAAAGCTATGACCTGCTCACCGGATCCCACTTACCAGCACTTGGCCTATAGTCTTAATTGTTATGGTGTGCCAAATATTCAAACAGGTACTTTTTACAGGATGTGAGGCATCCCACCTTCACTACCCTCCCAGACATTTCCTCCAGTGTGTTCATGTCCTTCCTATAATGTGGCGACCAGAACTGCACACACTACTCCAGTTAAGATCTCAGCAAAGTTCTGTACAGTTCATCATGACCTCACTGATTTTGCAATCTATACCCCAATTGATAAAGGCGAGTGCATCATAAGCCTTTCTCACCATCCTATTAACCTGCCTTTCCACCTGCAGGGATCTATGGACAAACACGCCAAAGTCCCTTTGGTCTTCAGAACTTCTCAGTGTCAGACCTTCCATAGTATGCTTCCTTGTCGAATTACTCCTTCCAAGTGCTGCTGAGCTTTTCTGAGAAGAGCTGTTGTCATTAACATGCCTTTATTTTTCCAGCAAGATCCGGCCCGAGTTTTAAAATAATGGGGGATGAGCCACCATTAACTTGTCATTAAGTTAGTGCTGTCACCCACAGGGAAAACTAACCTGAACAGTGGTGACCTTGGCTTTGACTTCACTTCAGTCTTGCTGTGCATGAGACATCACCTGTGATTTAATCATCTCAACTGAAATGCACATGTCCGGACAGAGGATGAAGGCAAATTTATGCTTAACACTAATGCTGTCTGTGGCCAAAAAGCAATCAACACTGACTCATATGTGAATAACGAGGGAGACCCCATAGAGTTAGTAGTACCCTCTCCAGCAATAACCATTACCTTAAGCAACATGGAGAGAATTTCAAAAAAATGGGACTAGCCCTGTTTGAAGAAGGAAGAGGAATAACATTCAAATGAATATACTTGTGCTAGATCCACTGGTGCAGCCTGCATAATGAAGTGCCAAGTTCAGTCAATTCAGTTAACAATTATAAGATTAATATCTATGATGGCTGGAATGTGACCATCAATCTTACATTTTTGTCTGTGGGTTATGTAAGTATCTACTTTAATAAAAAGAATAGCTACATTGATTTATGATGTGGAGCACAACCAGTGTTGTCAGTATCATGGAAATTTAAGGGATGAGATTTATTATAAAAAAGAATGAGGCAAACCACAAACCTTTTCCAAGATACAGTTTTAAACACTGCTGGCACTTCTTCACATCCCGATCTGAACAACCTCCTCTCATCTTATTACCACCTTGAACCTCTCACTCTCCATCACATAACTCACTTCTCGTAGAAGTGAGTTATCTAATTGACAAGAGGTGGATACACAGGATGGGAGCAGGTGCGTGAGGGGCTGATGGACACTTTTTAAATTTGATTTATTGTCACACATATTAGTATACAATAAAAAGTATAGTTTCTTGTGCACTACATTGACAAAGCATACCGTACATGGAGAAGGAAAGGAGAGGGTGCAGAATGTAGTTACAGCCATAAGTAGGGTGTAGAGAAAGATCAACTTAATATGAGGTAGGTCCATTTAAAAGTCTGATGGCAGCATTGTTGGCGACAGGCCATGCATGCAACCTAGCCAACTAGGAAGGAGGTCTTTTTCAGTGAGTTTGCAGTGAGTCAGCAGTGACCGATCCTGAGAACCTAAGCCTCCTGAGGCACTGAGGCTTAAAAATATGTAAAGAAATCGGGGAGAGTAATTTGTTTATGAGTTACTCCTGAACGAATTTCTTCTCCTAAATGTTTAACTGGAGGTGAATGAGTCTTATTCCGAATATGTGAGATTCGATGGGTCTGAATGCAATGCTTTAATACATATATATGACTTTTTGATAGTTACCATGTTCTGGTGCATTATAAGCCTTCAGTCAATACTATAAGATTTTGAATACAGAGACCAATAAATGGTTTCTACAAATCATGTGACCATTGGCATTTCAAGCTCTACATAATAAGTAAATATTTAATTAAATATGGTCTTTCACAGTCATCTGTGGAATTCCAACATTCCTTTGTTTAAGGGTGGACTATCTCCAAAAGAATTGTAGTATTCCTTTTAATTCTGTTGCACCATGGACCAAGGAAACATCAAAACTCAATGGGCAGGATTCTCCGGCTGCGCACGCCCTAAGACCAGAAATTCATGTATGAGTTCAACGGTCTTTTAAACGGCCAACCCCATTTACTGTCTTGCCCAGTACAGTTCCCATGGTGGACGAGACAAGAAAATTTCAGCCAATGTGTGTTAGATGAACTGAATGGATTCCATTAGTCCTCTGTGGTGCTACAATGCTCCCTCACCCAAACTAGACTGGGTGAATTTCAAAGAGTCAGACGACAGCGCAGGATATGTAATTAACACATCATCTCTTTTTGGAAAGAAAAGGGGCTTTGAACTTGTAAATATTACATGATGAGGAAGCCATTTTGTTGTCTGCTTTTAAAATAGCAGCGAGAAGCTGTTCTGCAGGAAGAGCTTCATCAGAAAGCCAGCTATGAATCATCTCAGAAGCTAAGGGAATAAACAGCAATACCTTGAAAGTAGAAGAACCCCCCTCCCAACTTGGTCCAACTTGGAGTTTACATTACAACCAACCTCCCAGAAATTCAACTATGAGAAGGCTTGCAGCTTTCTAAAATACTCTGCTTTACAAGACCTTCAGTTCAACTAAGGCAGCAACTCATCTAAGAAAGTACAGATTAGGCTCAAATGAGATGGAAATGATCATAAGTTGTAATTGTTTTAGCTTCATATGTGTCTATGTGTGTGAGTTGAACGAGTTATGCATGGCATTTTAAAAACCCAAGGTACGTGTGTGATAATTCACATACAAACATATTGGTCATACGTAACAAAAAGGAACAATAACTTTTGTCTGTGAAATAATTGGAGACTCATCTGGGATAAAAATCCATTCCAAGTGAACCAAATCTGACTTTAAACGAATTGGAAGTAGCAGGGGAAAAATAACATAGTAAAAATGGTTCAAATAAGAAACAAAAGGGATGGCAGCAATAAGCTTTCTGAGTATTGACAAGAGAAAAGATGGCTACTTTCAATGTGAAAGTCTTTATGGAAAAGGGGGACTTAACTTGGCCAAAATCAGTATGCAACATATAAAACAATCAAAAGACATAGTTGAACTGGTAGAACTTAACATACAAACTAAAGCACAGAGCTGAGGTACCAAAGAGGCTTGCTGAACATCTTAACCTCATTCCAGATTTTGAACAAATAGAAGATAGAGAACAGAAACAGGCCAGGTTTCCCGAGCCAAAATTCACCTCAAGGAGTAGAGACTAGAGTTAAAGTTCCAGGAAAAGGAGAAAGAAGAGGAAGCCCAAAAGAAAGGGAGGAGAGTGAGCGAAAACTTCTTAGCTGCAGAAATTGGAGTTTGAATTGAGGGCACAGAAAGATAGGGAACTTAAATTGTAGCAGCTAGAGCTAGAGACCTAGTGGTAATTTAAATACAGTGACAAGTTTTGATTTGTTAAAGTATTCCTGATATGTCCCCACTTTGAAGAGGAGGATGTAGAAACTTAATTCATAGCTGTTGAAAAACTGGTAACTCTATTACAGTGGCTGGATTTTCCGACTGCGTCGCTCCAAAACCGGAAAATCCCATCCGAGTACAATGGACCTTTGCATGGTTTGCCTTCTGCCCACTACAGTTCCCATGGTGGGTGGGACAGGAAAATTTTCCCCAATAGCTTTAGATGGAGAGGTTTGTGTTTTTTATTCCACGCTGACTGCAGAGCATTCTGCCAGTTATGAATCAGAAACAGGCTGCTGGTCTCTGTGCTAACGAAGTCATACCACAGGCATATCATATAATTCTGGAACTCTCATAAAAAACCCTTGCACACTTTCGTGACATTTCAGAGAATGTGGGCGGCACAGTGGTTAGCACTGCTGCCTCACAGCGCCAGGGACCTGGGTTCAATTCCTGTGTCTGCGTGGCTTTCCTCCAGGTGCTTCAGTTTCCTCCCACAGTCTGAAAGACGGGCTGGCTAGGTGCATTGACCTGAACAGGCGCCGGGATGAGGCAACTAGGGGAATTTCACAGTAACCTCATTGCAGTATTAATGTAAGCCTTACTTGTGACTAATAAATTAACTTTAAGAATTAAACTGTTAGCTTTTGACTAGTGGGTGCAAGCCCTAAAAAATGACTGCATCTTTGACAGATTAAGAGAAATAGATAATTTATGTTTATTTATTTGCATAAATAAATTGCTAGAGGAGTTTGAAAACTGCCTCAAAAGTCATATAGAGGAATAAAGTGTTTTCAAAGTCAGAAACATCAACTGCTCTAGTAAACTACAAACCTCCCGCAGTAGAGACTGAGACAAGCATGAATTGTAATTGTATTGTTTTACCTTCATTTGTATCTAAACTTTGTGTGTATGGTAGTGTCTGTAAATTGAGCGAATGAGATATTGTGTTTTAAACATCTGGTGCAAGTGTGTGAAGTAAATAACCTTTTTTAAACCTCACCAGCAAACTTTTTATGAATTTTATTTCAACTCTGACAATCATTTCATGAGTAAGAAAACAACCCCCTCCCACATACAAATATATTGATCATGAACAATAAAAAGAAATATATAAATTTTGACCGTGACACAATCTTTAAATAATGACTTCAAAATATCATACACAACTGTATCATGAAAACTATCCAATTCATGCTTGGTGATTGGATTAAGGGTGTTGCCTCTCTGGTTTTTAATTGAACTATCCTTTTTTAATGGATCTTTTGGAGTTTGCAGAAGTATAGAATGGATAAGTTTTTTTTTAAAATCCTTTATCCACTTTGGTTCTGTGTCTTGCGATACAAAGGCATTAGTTAACAATTTCTCTTTTCTCATTAAGGTTCTGAAGGAAATGCTGCCAGACTCCAGTGCCTCAAGTGACCCATCTTAATTTTTTCAGTAATCTTTTATCATGATCATTATGAGCATTTAAACTGGTGCCATATTCCCATCCTGTTTGTCCTCTATTCTGTTACTTGACCTGCAATAAGTCATAGAATCATAGAATCCCTGCAGTGTAGAAGGAGGCCATTTGGCCCATTAAGCCTGCACCAACAACAATCTCACACAGGCCCTACCCCCCGTAACTCCAGGCATTTACCCCACTAGTCCCACTGACACCAAGGAACAATTGAGCATGGCCTTTCAATCTAACCCACACATCCTTGAAGTGTGGGAGGAAACTGGAGCACTTGGAGGAAACCCATGCAGACACGGGGAGAACGTGCAAGCTCCACACAGACAGTGACCCGAGACCAGAAATGAACCCAGGTCCCTGGCACTGTGAGGCAGCAGTGCCAACTACTGTTCCATCATGCCACCTCAAATTCTGGCACAAATCCTGTTTAAGGCCTGATGCATGGTCGGTAAATGGCCTTTCAGCATCTGACGTCAAATGTGATCTCTTTGTGCATAGCAAAATACAGGCTGGATTTAATTTGATTTTGATTTGATTTATTATTTTCACGTAAAAGTATACAGTGAAAAGTATCGTTACTTGTGCGCTATACAGACAAACCATACCATTCATATATTACATAGGGGAGAAGGAAAGCAGAGGGTGCAGAATGTAGTGTTAACAGTCATAGAAATTAAGGTACAGTTAATAAAGCATGGAATGAAAGTAAAAATAGAATTAGAAGGAATGCTGGGATAGCTCACAAGAACTCACCATGTTCCGCTGCCATCTTGAATCCTGAGATTCTAGATGGAAACACCAGAGTGGGTTAGGTGATGGGTGAGCCCACGTAATCATGAGAGAAGCCATGCATACAATCTCTGCTGGAGGGAAAATGGACCCCAACTAAGCCTGCAATGGGAACAAGTAGACAAGGGGAATCCACCCGCTGGCTAATAAGGTTCATTAATGAGGTCAATATCCTTGAGTCCACTGGCATTTAGTGGCAGTTGAAGAACTCGCATTGGAGAGGTTGGGACTGTTTTCCTTGGACAAAAGAAGGCTGTAAAGGGATTTGATAGAGATGCACAAAATCAGGAGGGTGCCAGACAGGTTGAATAGGGAGAAAGTATTCCCAATAGTGAAAGGATCGAGAATGAGAGGGCATAGAATTGAGGTAATTTGTAAAGACGATATGAGAAACATCATTTTCACACACCGCGTGGTTAAAATGTGGAATAAACTGCCTGTGATTGTGGAGACAGGTTCAATTCAAAAGGGAATTAGACTATTATTTGAAAAGAAGCAATGTACAAAGTTATGGAGAAATAGCAGGAGTGTGGCACAAAGTATATTGCTCATTCGGAGAGTTGGTGCAGACATCATGGTTAGGACTTTGTGGCCCTGCCTCCCACTGGGATCATCTGGTCCTGCCAAAGTCAATGGACATTTAAATGAACCTTCTTGAATTTGGAGCACATGTCTAAAATTTTCAGCCTTTGCCCTCACCAATGACCACTACCCACCACCTCTCTGCAACCACTACCCCCAAACTTGATTGCCTAAACCTTAATAGTATGTGTGCTTCATGCCTACCTATTGTGAGTTGTGATTGTTCTAAGCATTTTTAGGAAGCTATTGCCTATTCATCTTGCTATCATATTCTTCAACCTCATCATTCTTCAGAAATGCATCTGTTGAACTTAATTGGCTGTGCTGCTTATCCATCACATAGCTTGTAAACCATTTCAAATTTCAATTAATATATACCTAGATAACTGTTTAATTTAACAAATTCATCCACTACATTTTATCAATGGAATACATGATGAGTACACATTGGATATAGTTTCACTTGTGTTGTGACTATTCCTTGTTTTTGAACCATTAAGATTAGTATGATATAAATAATATCCCACAACTTTTCATTATATGCATTCAATGTTTTGAATGCAATACCAAATCTGTATTCAGGTTTTCTCACAAGAACAAGATAGTTATGGCTGATCTTCCAGAAGAATCTACAGATTCCTATCAGTTTCCAACCATTTCTTAAGTGAATCCAAGATGTGTTCAGCAAATATTCTAACCAAGTATCCACTCAATGAGCAACAAGAAGTTGAATAACTTCTTGATATTGGTGTCGGAATTTGGCACTTGCTGCTTTCAATCAGTACTTTTTCATTCAGTACCATTTTCCATTCATCGTCGTTTAAGTTAAAGTAGTAGTCTATTTTTACCTTTTACTATCATGTATAACTCTTTAAGGCCACTTAGTCAATCTTTGGAAGTTGATGTCTTTCCTAATAACAGTATTCTGGTATCGTGTCTCAGGTCTCAATGTCTGATAATATGTGGTAATGTAAGTCAATCACATAATTCTGATGATAACTTTAATTTGGAGATAAGGTGAACTATGAGGATTTAATGTGAGGACAGTGCTATGCATTGCTTTGTTTCGCATGATGCAGATTGTATATGGCGCAGCAATAGAGCAGTTGTTGACAATTGATCAGTTTTGGAAGGCACTGTGGCTGATACTATTCCTGCCACATTTAACTCCAACTAAAATCCAATTGGAATCAGTCATAATTAACACAGAACATGCTTTGAGTAAGTAGAGAAGGAATGTGGACTTTGAAAAATAATGTGTAATCTACTATTTTCACACAAAAGCCTTTGAAAAAGTGACACCTTATTGAATGAGGTGTATTTGGGATTTCAACAAAGTTCATAATCATTGATTATATGTCACATTCCCTGACAAAAAAAATTATAATAGAGAAATATCCAATTTCTCCAATTATGATAAAAGCTTTTTAAAGGAACACCTTTTGTTTTGTTAGTTTATGATTTTTCATCCTTAATCCCTTATGTATGCTCCAGTCATTTATTTTTCTCTCTAAATCTTTAAGAGTAAAACATTCAGTGCATTTTACTTCCTGGTTTGCTGTCTGTGAGAATACTTCAACAGCTGCTTATCCTCATTGATGCCATCACTGTTATTGGTCATGTGGAAATCCCCTTGACTTGATGTCAGATTCAAATTGACATGAAGAAAGGGGAGATCCACTCCACAAAGTTCACGGTATTTGCGGGTAGCTTTCCTCAAGAGTGATGGTGAGTGCTATTTGCTATTGGCTGTGAAATGCAGGCCATTGAACCAGTAATCAAAGATTCATGTTGCACAGAAAAATGAGAAAATTGTGTTGATGGTGTCTCCTGACTGCTTTCTAATTTCTCTCATCTCTCAAAGGTTAAAATTCTTACAAGGAATTACAAACATTTAATGTCCTTGTATCTAATTCTTTGCTGGTATTTTAATCATAGAATCAGAGAATTCCCACAGTGCAGAAGCAGTCCATTCAGCCCACTGAGTCTGCATCACTTCTCCAACAGAGCATCCCAGGCACTATCCCTGTAACCGCACATATTTGCCCCATTGATCCCCCTAACAGACACATCTTTGGAGTTTCAGGGGAAACCAAAGCACCCAGAGGAAACCCACGCAGACATGGGACAACATGCAAATTCCATATAGTCACCCGAGGCTGGAAGTGAACCAGACTCCCTGGTGCTGTGAGGTAGCAGTACTAACCACTTTGCCACTGTGCTGTCCTTAATGGAGACATTAACAATTTTATTTTAAATTAGTTAACACTTCTGTTAAAATAGCAGAGAAGAAAAACATTAAAGGCTGTTATAAATTGTTGCCAAAAGCAGTTATTACCATCGTCTTTTCAATTAGCTTAGGTCTTTCCTGTTGCTTCTCAATAATATTTTCAAAAATCATGAAATATGAAATTTTATTTCTTATTCCAAAATAAATTAATAACTGATAAGATCAACCCACACTGATTAGTCTTCAAATAAAGGAGAGAGCAGACAATTCTAAAGAATATAAAAGCCTTGGAAATATAATTCCCAACTGGGGTTTTAGATGTATTCGTTGCATTATGGTTAAACTGACAGCGTATTATTCCACACCTTATTGTTATCTCATGACACATCACCTAGCACTGATGCAACTGAGGAACAATAGCACTTGCTGAACAGAAGAAAAATATGTGTAGCATTTATATTTTTTATTAAATTAGAAGAACGTATAAGAATAGGAAAAGACTATTAGGCTTAACAAATTTGTCCCTAGTTCGGATTCTAGCTGCACTATGTTTTTTCATCATAATACTCAATCTCCTATTTTCAGAGGAACACACTTCCAGGATCTTTAATTTTTTTTTGTCCAGAAAGGATTTGGGGATTGGGAATGATTAAGGAGCATATTGTAAGACAAGACAGCGCCTATTTCAAATGAATACAATGGCAATCATTAAATGATCTTTCAAGAGCTCCAAAGTCCTCTAATTGTGGCCTTGTAGTGCAACCCCAATTTTGTTCACATGCCTCCTGTCCTTTGCTGACCTTGCCTTCAGTAATATGGACCCTTTAAACGTTTTCTCTCTCTCTCTCTCTCTCTCGCTCCTCCTTTAAGGTTTACCACTTTGACTAGACTTTTGATGACCCACCCTAATGTCCTTTTAGGCTTGGAGTCAATTGCCATCTGATTACACTCCTATGAAGTGCATTGGAGTGTTTTTGTTACATTAAAAGGTGCTATACAAATGTTATTGTTGTTACATATACTTCCCTCATTTTACTGTAAAGGTTTTGGTCCAGTCCCTTTTGATGGTCTGTAGCAGATGACAACTACTAACCACAGAGAGATAATTCCACAAACATGGAGCCTAGCAGCAAAAGGCGTTACTGTCAATGGTGGAATGAAGGCAGAGGGAATGCACAAAAAACTGGAGTCAGACAAGTTTATGAGGCAAGCAATGATGGGGCTGAAGGAGGATGCAGAGATAGGCAGGAGCAAGGAAATTAAGAAAATTAAGCATATGGCTAGGAATTTTAAATTTGAAGCCATGGGGACTAATGGTTATTGTAGAGCAGCAAATTGGTGTTGGACTGCCGATAACAGCAGAGCCTTGGATGAGTTGAAGATTATATTAGGAATCTTTTGGGAGGTGGCCAGATGAACATTGGAATAGTTACATTTGGAGGTGACAAATGCATAAATGAGGATTTAAATAAAATACGGCTTAAGGCATGGTTATTGGTTGATGTCGAGGAAGTGGAAAAGGCCTGTTTTTGTGGTGGAGATTATATAACATTGAAAGTCGACACCAAGACAGTTTGTTTAGCCTGGGGCAATAAACGTGTGAGGGTTGGGCTTGGTGGCAAAGATATCGAAGCTGAAAATGATTAGTTCTTTGTTCCCCAATATTTACCTGAAGGAAATTGCAGTTCACCAAGAACCAATAACCTAGAGACAGTGAAGTACGCAGCAGAGTTGATGGAGAGGTAGAGCTGGCCTGTAGTCAGTGTGCATGTGGAATGTAACCTTATGTCAACAAGGTTTAGCACGTTAATGAGGAAGGGTAGCAGGATGATGATCTGTCAGGGCAAGGGGCCTCCAGAGATAATGATTTTAGAGAGTGAAGAGGAGGTAGTGCTGAAGATGCTCTGTCTTTGTTTACAAAAGCATTGTGGAATCAAGCAAGAACAATCAATTTACTCGATGCAGCAGAGAAGTTGGAGAAGGATTAGATAGTTGACTGTGTCTAATGCTATGCAGAAGGCGAAAAGAAGGGATAAGTACTGTGGAAGCATGTCCATACAATGTTAATTATTGTTAATCTTTATATTAGCTTGCAGGTTCTGGGTTTCTTTTGGTCATTAGCATTGCTGGAATGCTATTGATTTAGACAACCATAGGGAAGCTTTCATAATTCTGGTTGCACAAGATGCCTTGAGGTAATGCTTGCACATGTGTGCATGTGTGCTTGCATGTGTTGCATGTATAGGTTTTGTGGTTGAGTCCATCCCAATCCCAATGTTGATCACTGTGGGAACTGGGGGGGGGGAGAGGGGGGTGGGGTGTCAAGGTGCATAACAGAATAATGATCATTACCTGATCAACTCCCTCTGCACACTTGCTATCAATCATGTTATGCACAACCTTTTCAAAGGTAAATAAAGACTTAAATGTTTCTAAATCTCCTTCAGTTGATGCATGTTCCTCTTTGTGATGATGCAATTTGAAGAGCACATAGAAGATCTAATTATTCATTTTGTGCTGGTAGCATGGAGCATGTCAGTATGGTTACAGGCCTATTACTAACTCAAATTCCCCTATAGAATGGCTTCCCCACATTGTGTACAAGAATATGGAATTAATCCTATAATATCATACAACTGCTGTGGCCTATCTGTCTGGCAGTAAACAAGTCTGCAGCTAGATTATACGAGCAGAATGCCTCTAACGTTTCACTGTCATGTCTGTTTCAGGGTATCTATACTCTTGCAGTACAAAAGATTCAGTTATCATAATATCTCAGGTGAAAATGCCTAAACAGGTTATGAGGTATGCATATATGAGACCCTTAGTTGGCAGAGAGCTTATGTTTAGCTTTAGCTATCTTGCATTAAATTGATCTTTCTCTATATCCCAGCTATGACTGTAACACTATGTTCTGCACTGTCTCGTTTCCTTCTCTATGAATGGTATGCTTTGTCTTTATAGCGCACAAGAAACAATACTTTCCACTGTATACTAATACATGTAACAATAATAAATCAGATCAAATCAAAACCGTTTCACTATCTATTGCCAAACTTATTACACCATTCTTTACTGTTGAGCCAGTCCTTCAGTGCCAAAGAGGACAGCTTCCTCTTTGTTTGGTGCAAATTGAAGCGCAACATTGGTGAATTTAGCGATGTGCAAGCATCGAGCTCCATTCTGCTCGGATTTTGCTTCTCAAACCCCTTATGTTGTAGGCAAGAATGCGGCAATGTAAAGTACTGCCAACTGTGGTCTAGATGCAGATGTTCCGTCACTGATGGGAATTTGCAGGGAATAGGCAACATAAGAAAAACTACATATCAGTGCAGTCAGTGGAAGGATTTGTTTTACATTATTTGCCTCTTTTGAGTATAATCTAGAATTTCCATGATTTAATTACCTTTTGTCCCCCCTTTCCCTGCCTCCCTCAGTGGGTGAGCCTTCAAAGTTATAGAACCAAATTGCCTCCTCCTGCTCCTATGTTCTATTCCACAATCTGCCTATCTTTGGTGAAAAAAAAATCTTCTATCCCATTTAATGATGCATTTGTGTCGCCTGATTTTGCAAAATCAGTAACTTACCTGTATCTTTTAGTGATTCCTTTCATAAACATGGCAGCTTTAATGGAATTACCTCACAGCCTGTTTTGAAAATAAATTTCAGTAATTTTCCATAATCTTCCCTCTGAATTTACATACTTGGAACTGGAATTTCTGATAAACGTGGGCTCAAGACGGAGGGCAAAATGCCAGATTTTTTTTTAAGCTTAGAATGTTGAAGAAATTTTATTTTTAATGTCTTGAGATACCAAAATCTAAATATTATACTGAACTCATGCAGCTGTCTTGTGCCTAAAGATACTAATCGAGTCTAACTAATATGAACTGTTCTTCTCTAGTTGCACTCCTCGAACTATGATTGTTAATACTCGGGTTTATTCTGAACATTTTACATGACTTTGCTCCCACTGTGTAACAGCCTGACTTTATATTTAATCATAATACCTCTGAGAGTTGCAAGGAAAATCAAACTGCAACCAAATAAATGGGATGAACAGCAGAATAAAAGCTTAGTATGCCCATTTGGAGGGAGAACCATGTGGGGTTAAAGATCAAAAAGCCATCCAGTTTTAATATCCATTAAATGGTTATATATTTATTATTGTCGGACTTTACTTTCTATGAAATATCAGCCCCAAAGGTCTGGTTTGAATGTGTAAAATAAAGTGTGATACCTAGGAAAGTATATTTCAGTGCCATGAGCCATTAGCTTAAATTTATGAATCTTGGTTTGAGAGCACTAAGAGTCATCTTGATGTTTCCTATCTCTGAGATTGACGGAGGTTGACTTTCAGTGTAATACACAAGTGACCTAAAAATTTTCGCTTACCTGTAATCTAGTTCAATACTCATAGGATTTATACATGAAGATAACTCTGGTGAAGACTTTATTTTGTTACCAAATATGGAAAGACAATATAATGGTTTCTATCACTGACAATCCCAAGAGTAGAGAGTAGTGCTTGGTGTAAAGTGCACTTGTAATTATCTGTTTGCAATGGCCAAGTAGCAGAAGTCTAAATCTATTCTCATCATGCTGCAATAATCATAGCTTTATATTCCCACTGGTAAGGAATTCAATCAAACTTTCTTTCAGATATCTGTTTGGGTCGATACTTGCCTTGACTCTTGTACGGTCTTGCTTAATCAGGGGAGAAGGGACCGAAGGAGTAATATTAACCCTGCCTATCTGATGAAAATGAGGCAGGCAAGCTGTTAAAAACAATGAACAGGCTTACTGTCAACTTTCTGCTCCATGGTATTGAGTTTTAGTCCACAGTTCTGACCTGGCACCAAGGTCACATGACTGAAACTAACAGTATTCTTCTTTTAGGTATACAGTTAAGTCATGGGACTGATTTCTATGTGAATCAGTGTCCTGAGTGGGAAATTATTATGGCTTTAGACTTGATGAAAACAACAGGATGAAGAGTCCAGCCAACAATATAAGTTTTAAACCTTTTGTCAGAATTTCTTCATGGGGTCAGAGGATAGAAGCTCTCCTCTGGACCCCACAAGGAAAGTTCAGGTCTCCCTTTCTCCAGACACCTCTCCATCGCCATTGCAAGGCATTCCTGAAACATCTCCCCTCACACAACGTACCAAAGTTGCAGCAACTGTAACTTCAGAGCTGACCACTCATCATTGCAGCCTGACATTCAGCTGCCACCCACTGGCCAGTTATTGCTTCCCACAGCTTTAACTATTGGCTCGATCCTCAATTATTTTTCTCCTCATTCAGATGTTTCATAGTCTATCCCACCCAAGAAAACATCAATTAGATTCTCTGTCCTTGCAAATTACCAACATCCTCTACAAAAGTCATGAATTTGCTGTCTCCCAAATCCATGTCCAACATTCCTGGAACTGCATGTTTGAAGCCCTCCAATCAGGTTTCTGTTCCTGCCATGGCACTTATCAAAGTCAGAAATGACATACTATATGAATGACTGTGACAAAGGTAATCATCATTTCTCGACCTGTTTGCAGCCTTTGACATGGTTGACTACACCATCCTCCTGCAACAGTTCTCCACTGTCTTCGAGTTGAGTGACATTGCATTCACTTAATTCAGTTCTGGTCTAAAAATCACAGATAAAGAATCACCTCCAACAGTTTCTCTTGCTCATGTGTCATCATATTTGGTATCCTAAGGAATCTATGCTTGAACCTCTCTCATTTCTCCCCAGTGGCAACATCATATGAAAAAGCAATGTCAGTTTCTATGCGAAGGTCATTAAATCGCACAACTACATTCTTCCCACATCCCCCCATCGCCTCTCTTGACCCTGCTACTACCTCTAAAATGTCATGTTACTTATCCCAACCATCTTCAAATGCTTCATCAATGACCTTCCCTCCATCATAAGGACAATGAAGTCGGACTGTTCACTGATGATTTCAGAATGTTCAGTACCATTTGAGATTCCTCACATTAAAGCAAACTGCTTGCAGCAAAACCTAGACTGGTAAATGTTCAGGCTTGGGCTGATAAATGACAAGTAATATGCACACCACCCAAGTGCCAGCCAATGACTGCCTCCAACAACAGTGATTCTATCACCCCTTGACATTGGTGGCACAGTGGCATGGTGGTTAGCACTGCAGCCTTATAGCACTAGGGACCTGGGTTCAATTTCTGGCTTGGGTCACGACCAGTGTGGAGTTTGCACATTCTCATCGAGTCTGTGTGGGTTTCCTCCAGATGCTCCTGTTTTCTCCCACACTCCAAACATGCGCAGGTTAGGTGGATTGGCCATGCTAAATTGCTCCTTAGTGTCAGGGGGACTAGCTAGAATAAATGCATGGGGTTATGAGGATAGGGCCTTTGTAGGATTGTGGTCAGTGAAAAGTTGATGGGCCGAATGGCCTCCTTCTCAATGTAGGAGTCCTATGATTCTATTCTACGATTCAATGGCATTACTGTCACTGAATCCCACCACTATCAACGTCCTGGACATTACCATTAACCAGAAACCTAACTGGACCGGCTATATAAATACTGTGGCTGCAAGAGCAGATCAGAGACTGAGAATTCTGTGGACAGTAACTAATCTCCTGACTCCCTCAGGGTTGTCCACCATCTACAAGACAGAGATCAGGTGTGTGATGGAATACTCTCCACTTGCCTGGATGAATACAGCTCCAACAACACTCAAGTTCAATGCAATACAAGACAATTGCTTGATTCGTATGCCATCCACCACCTTAAGTCATTACTTTTGGCACACAGTAAGAATATTGAACACCATCTACAAGATGTACTACAGCAACTCTCCAGAGTTCCTACAACAGCATCTTCCAAACTTGTGACCTCTACCATGTAAAAAGGACAAACGCAACAGGCACGTGGGAATAGCTCCACGAAGTTCTCCTCAGAGCCATCCTGACATCCACACACCCCACTTACACACTGCCTGTCTTCATATTGGACAAGTTGGCTCACAACAAAAGGGAAGGATCACAGAATGGTGGAGGGTTACCAGAGCTGCAGATCATCGTGGACGTTGATGACAGAGCCATTCCTTCGCTGTTGCTGGTTCAACATCCTGGAATTCCCACCCTAACACCACTATGGATGAACCAACATCAGATGGACTGCAGCAGTTCAAGAAGAAGGCTCTCCATCACCTTTTCAAAGGCGATTGGGAATTAACTCTGTTCTGTAGCTACTGAGTTCAACCATTCCCTGAAAGCTGTCTGAGGCTAAACCAGCCATTTGCAATCTCGCTGTCAATATTTGATATTGGGATGAACTTCAACGACATATCCACACTACTCCTAAGACCACCAAGTTCTACGTGTGTAATGTCATCCAGCTCCTCCCATTCCTGAGTTCATCTGCTGCTGAAACCCTCATCCATTCCTTTGTTAACAGTAGGCTTCATTATTCCAATGCACTTCTTGATGTTAAGATGCATATCCTCAATTTCAAAGCCCTCCATGTGCTTGCTCCTCCCTAATTCTATAAACCCTGTTCAGTGCTACAATTCTCTGAGAAACCTGTACTCTGGTCTCTTGAGTATTTTAGTTACTCCACTATTGATGCTCTTGCTGCCAAATCCTTAAATTCTGAATACCACCCCCACGAAGTGGGCACTGCTGGTGTCCTTAGGCCCTGCCATTCAAAACTGTTGGCACAAAACACAGTCCCTGCTTTTTGTTTTATAGCATTAGAAGATCTGAAAAGAAAACCTGACTTTCTCTGGAGAGAAACATACCAGTTTTCAGTCAGAATCTGACACTTTCGGTGGACTTTTGCGAAAAAATGACGAAGTATTTACATCCTTAAAAGCTCATCGATTCAGAGTGGTCATTTTTACCACAACGTAGGGCAATAAATGATACCTTGATACTGGCATGCTGAAGCCTAATTTAGTTTAAATAATAAAATTTATGTTTGAATTGCGCTTACCGATTCTTCCAACTTCAGTGAAGTTCCATGAATAATGTACACATCACCCATAAAAGTGGGATTTCTTGAAAATCCTGACGTATGCCACATTCAAGTGGTTCCTCAAGCGAGCTCCACATTGTGCAATTATTTATAAAAGTCCCTTTTTTCATAATTTTTCTGCATTTTGCACTGAATGCTAGTTTGTTTTTCGGCAAAGATGTTGATTGACATGATTTAGCCCGCAGGCAGTAATGGCAGCTCTTCACGTCATATAGTGTGGCACATCATGCTAAATACTTTCATGCACAAGTTTCAGGCTGTATAGCCTCGGATGCGCCTGCCCTGTCATCACCTCAGTGCTTTAATGATCAGGCACCAGATTTAAAGGCTGCCTCTGCAAACAGCTGGCAGACTTGCCACTGGGAAGTCATGGCAGTGAAAAGTAAGATGCATACTGAAATTTACCAATATCTCCCTGGAGCACCAGCTGGATGCAGTAGAGGGCTGCCACAATGTGATATAACTATGCTGTGGGCAAAGACCTGCTAGTAGATCATTAACCCAGCATGGAAGGCAGTTACAGTGGTTGTCAGCGCTAACACCCTGGCAGATCATTCATCCTCTTCCAGCGTTCTTCTGTAAGGTAAATTACTCTTCTCGTCATTTCTCATCATTAACTCACACTCAAAAACCATTCCACATCTGCAAGGATCTCTCTCATTACCAGCTGAAGAAGCAGCACCACTAACTCTCCCGCACACACATCTTCATCTCCTCACCACCTCACTGCTCCCACTCATCATCCACACATGTCGGGCATCTTTATCATCTGCCTTGATACGTGTCCTACTTACACTCTGTCTGTCTTCATACTGGACAAGTTGGCTCACAACAAGAAGGAAGAATCACAGATGGTGGAGGGATGCCAGAGCTGCAGAGCCTCATGGATGTTGATGACAGAGCCATTCGGCTGGCCGGGGAGGAGGTCAGCTGTGCTGATGGTGAGGTCAGTGCTGAGGTTCCAGCACTGAATCATTCCTCAGGCAACAATGCTGTGAGACATCTCTTCTGTTTCTCAGGCCCCTGTCATGAACTAATGACCTCTCTGTTCTTTCAGAGACACATCTGGGAAGCAGCTGAGATGGTCCACCAGCCTTACACCAGCCCTGACAGCAAAGCAGAAGAGGGATTCACGGAGCCCAAAATGGAAGAACAATCACAGCACTCACCCACACTCTTCACCAGCACAAAGATACACCTTCACGGTACCCAGTTTCAGAGCACCCTTGGGGTCACAATCTGTCTGATCCAGAGCAGCGGGGGCAGGGATATCTCGGAGGGCGGGAATTCGGAGGATTGCTGGTGGTCAGGAATCCGCTGAGTCACAGTTAAATGATGAGCCTCTGGACTTGGTAATGCCTCACTTACTGAAGCTTCAACAGCAAGGAAGGAAAATCAGGAAGGGATGTCTGGCACACTATTCAGATTGAACGGCTCCATGGAGGAGCCTGTCCACCTTATGTCTACTGACACCCTACACAAAGAGGTCAACGCAGCAAGAATGGTGGCTGCCATGGAGACTATAGTGCAAGACTTTTGTCCTGCACTGCTACAAAACATGCACTCCATGGTGCAGGTACATGCTGCGATCCATCAGTGCCAATGCCAAAGGTGAACAGGCGCTCTTGAGCTCACCCCAGCTGCTCCTTAATCCCAAGGAGGAAGCCAGGGGCCCTTGGACATCCATGGAGAGGAGAATCAGAAAGTACACACCCCGGGGCCATACACCCAACTAATTCTGGGAGTGTCCCACCCATCCAAATCCCCTCTTCTTGCACCAGCATCAGCCCCCTCAGGCTGAGGATGGTAGTACAGTCACACAGTGAGATTCTAAAAGAAGTCTGGGGTCTCCCACGTCTTGGTTCTACAGAAAATGTCTGAGAAGATCATTGCAAGCAACAGAGCCTGGCAAACATTCCTCCACTTCCGTTGCTGATGTTAGGGATGCACCAAGATGTAGCAGCGGGGTTAGAAAGGTTAAGAAGCTCTAGTTGCACAGCGTGGGCATGGATGTTGAGCACTTGTACATAACATTCACCTCTGTAAATAAACTCCCACTAATTGCAGCCTTTCTATGGCCCCTTGTTCTGATGAGCTGTGTTCCTGTAATTCAGAAGTGAAAACCTGATTCCTGCACATTGTAAAATCAGGTACTCAATGCAGGGCTTCCTTCCTGTGCTTTGTGCAAGGTTTCCACATTGAAGTAAAAGTTTATTTATTAGTCACAAGTAAGGCTTACATTAACACTGTAATGAAGTTACTCTGAAATTCCCCTAGTCGCCACCATCCAGTGCCTGCTTGGGTCAATGCACCTAACCAGTGCGTCTTTCAGACTGTAGGAAGAAACCGGAGCACCCAGAGATGCAGCACCATTTGTGGCATTTCTTCATAGAGACTGAACACATGCCTACCATGTAAGTAATGAAGATGTCTCACGCATAATAAAGGGCCAGCGTCACTCATTCCAGTCATTGTCCATCATACAGGTTTACAGCATGGAAATAGGCCCTTCAGTCCAACTTGTCCATGCTGTCCTTTTTCTGTTAAACCTCTAAACTAATCCCAATTGCCAACATTTAGCTCATATCCCTCTATACCTATCATACCCATGTAACTGTCTAAATGATTTTTAAAAGACAAAATTGTACCTACTTCTACTACCACTTCTGGCAGCTTTCTCCAGACACTCCAGACACCTTTGTGTGAAAAAATTGCTCCTCTGGACACTTTTGTATTTCTCCCCTCTCATCTTAAACCTGCCCTCTAGTTTTAGACTCCCCCACCTTTGGGAAAAGATGTTGACTATCTAGCTGATCTGTGCCACTCATCATTTTGCAGACCTCTATAAGATCACCCCTTGGCCTCCTACGCTCCAGAAAACAACATCCCAGTTTATCCAGTTCCTCCTTATAACTCAAACCATCAAGCCCTGGTAAATCTTTTCTGCTCTCTTTCTAGTTTAATAATATCCTTCTATAATAGGGTGACCAGAATTGTACACAGTATTCCAAATGGCCTTACCAATGTCTTGTACAACTTCAACAAGATGTCCCAGTTCCTGTATTCAATGTTCTGACCGATGAAACCAAGCATGCCGAATGCTTTCTTCGCTACTCTGTCCACCCGTGACTCTATTTTTAAGGAGCTATGAACATGTACCCCTAGATCTCTTTGTTCTGTAACTCTCCCTAGTGCCCTACCATTAACTGAGTAAGTTGTGCCCTGGTTCAATCTACCAAAATGCATCACCTCACATTTGTCTGAATTAAACTCCATCTGTCCATATGTGTTCTCAGCACCTTTGAGATGCCTTCCCCTACCCCATATGCTCTCAGCTTCAACGATGCAGAATCTCAAGGTTGCAGCTCAAGAAAGATGCTGTGGTTGAACTTTTCCTGTTGTGTTGCCAAGTTATGACTCTCATCGTTGAAAGCAAGTGAGATGCCATGAGACAGACAGGAGTCGAACATTCACAGAAGTGAGGATCTACCACCATCCTCCTGCAATGTAGGGACAATGGGCATCTGCTATCTCCCCATGACAGGAGCCTTTTCAGAGAGAGTGTATACCATGCCGTCTGTCAGGTGGGAGAGCACAGCTCATGTGAAGATAATGGGATGTCCTCACTGCACGTTCTTATCAGCTATGAAGCATGACATCTCCTCCAGCTTGAGTTGAAGGGCTCCACCAGGTCCAAGTATCAGAACCTTATCTTCAGCACCCCTCTGGTCTGCTTCACCAAAGTGTGAGTTGCAGCATCACCCACACTGTACCTTGTCTTAGCTGCACTCTGTGGCCTCTGCACAGGCATCATTAGCCATATCCTCAGTTCGTAGCCCTTGTCCCCAAGAAGCCAATCCTACAGTCTCTGTGGGCTCTGAAACATGTCAGGGATTTGAGAGCAGCTCAGAATGTAGGAGCCCTGCACATTCTCAGGGATTCGAGCATACACCTGCAGGATGCATTTAGCGTGGTCTCAGGCCAACTGAGCATTCAGTAAGTGGAAGCCCTTGCGGTCCACATAGTTAACTGCTTGATGCCATGGAGTTCTGAGTGCCAGGTGAGGGCAGTCAATTGCATCCTGCACTGGCAGTAATCTAGAGATCTATGTAAATCCCATCATTCTTGCATCGTGGTTTGGTCTGATCCTGGTCAAAACAGACAAAATTGTGTGCTTTCATGAAGATTGTGTCCATGATCACCTGTATGCACTTGTGCGGAGACTTGTGAAATCCTGCAGAGGTCACCTGTGGAGCCCTGGAAGGAGCCACTGGTGTAAAAAATGTACACCGCAGTAACTTTGGGAGATACTGGCAGAGGATGTTCCCCAATTCCCATGGTGCCAAATCCTGCAGAAAGTGGCAAATGTGACCCCCCGCCCCCCGAGTTCCTTGGACATGCATAGTCTTTGGCAACTCTGGTTCCCAGGCATCTCAAGGTATGTCAGGCACCATCTGTAGACCTTGCATCTAGTCACGTGTCTACGAGCGATGGCTCTCTGAGGTTCATCCTCAGCATGTGAAGAAGGCCCTGCAACCTTTTCCACTTCATAGTTCTGTTCCTGCCTTTGGTGAGTCAGGCGCCTCTGTTAACATTTTCCTCCTCTTCTCTCCTGCCTATAAGCAAGAAAAATGACAGTAAGATTATCAGGCTGCATATTCCTGACAGTCTCCTCACTGCAACACAGAAGAGAGAGACTTGACAGGTAGCATTTGTCTGCTAAGAACCAATCTTTGTCCAATCATCATCTGAAACTGCCTGTCAAAGCCCACAGTGACTCACGTCCTGTCCACAACATTGATGCCCTGTCCTTACTTTGCATTCTGCTTTTGCAACATTCCAGATCACCTGTCCCACGCCACATGGCGAAGTGGCACAGCTTTGGCCTCTCTATACTGCATCCTGAGCTCTTACCTCAGGTACAGGCATTGTCCTAAGATTCAATCCAAGGCCTTGAGCTCAACAGGATCAATGGGGGGGCACTTGTTACTCTGCACCTCAGCACACAACCAAGGATTAGGAGCTCTTCTCGGGTAGTGTACCATTGCCAACTCTCTAATGTGATATTCATTGCTTACCCAGTCAGGCAATGATATAGGTACACCATGGTCATCGATTTTGGAAGTCAATGCACCAGTGCTGAGTAGTGATCAGTATCACTCATACACTTAAGTGGTGCTTGAGTGGGCATAATTGAATGAGTAGTTTGATTCCAGGCATGTCAATTGAGTTATGGCTGAACCGTTTCAGCTGTGACAGGGTATTGATCACTGAGAGTTCTTTCAATTAGTCTTATCTTTGGCAGCATTCAGACATGCACCCCAGACTGCCCCCACCACCCCCCAATATTTGAGTGGAACTCTCAGTCAATGATGACTCACCACCACCCAAGGCAATGCTCCAGGCTTCCCAATGTGAGACCTTTATAAGAGGTCCATAGCCCGGAAGCAGAAGACATCCTCAAGGAGTTTTCACATTTGACAGTCAAAACCCTGGGTCTCACCCAGCTAAGTCCCTAGTAACCTAGAGTCAGCTCTCAGTAAGCTGCAGTTAGACCCATGGTATCCTGGAGTCAACCCCTTGGCACCCATCCAATCTTACCCCAATCTCCCTTTAAGCCTTACCCTAGTCTCCCTTCAAGTCAAATCCCCGGTCTCCCTTCGAGCCTTACCCCGGTCTCCCTTTGAGCCTTGGCCTTGTCACCCCTTTGGGCCTTGCCCCGGTCTCCCTTCGAGCCGTATCCTGGCCTTCCTTCAAGTCAAAACTCCGGTCTCCCTTCGAGCCTTGGTCTGGTCTCTCAAGTCAAATTCCCAGTCTCATTTCGAGCCTTGCCCCAGTCTTCCTTTGAGCCTTGCCCCGGTCTCCCTTTGGGCCTTGCCCTGGTCTCCCTTTGAGTCAAATCCCTGGTCTCCCGAGTCTTGTCCCAGTACACTAGATTCAAATCGTGGAACCCTCAGAATTAAGCTTCAATTCAAATCCAGAAACTCCTCTCCCTGCTGAACACACATTGCTGCTATGTGAGCAATGCGCTTACCCCCATCCTCTGCTCTGAGGTCTGCTTGCCAGGTACTCATGTTTTGAAACATCGTGATTCTGATATCTTGCTGCTGTGGATGGATCTGGTGATGGGGGATATGGTACTGGTGTTTTGCCCGATAATGAGATGCTAATGTATTTGAATGAGATTCCCAGAAGCATGACCCACCACTGACAGGGGTAGTGGGCGATCGCAGCAAGCTATCACTTCACTGTGATATTTTCCACTCCCATTGCCAAGCATACCCCATACAAGCAGGTACAGAAAATCCTGGCCATCATTTTTGCACATTTTATTTCTTCCAGTATTTTCCTTCAAATTGTTTGGTTGCTGCTGCTATTTAACTAACACCACACAAAGTGGTAAGACTGGGAATGCCTTTGGAGATTCTGACAGTGCAGGTGATTGATGTAAGGAAGACAATCTGATGCTGGGCCAACAAGTACATAGTAAGCCCTGGAATGTTTTACCTTGGGATCTGCACTGATGAAAATCCTGCATTAATCTGAATGTGAAAAGAAGCTGGCATGGCTTGTAGTAAAACAGCCAGGTTTCAAATTGCGCTTTTCTTTCCACCGTGATGGATCTGCAGCTGGCTTTTTCTCTCCCATTTCTGCATTTCTCACCCATCCCAGTTTCTAATTTTTTCTGGATATAGGGGCCGACGGTCTTCCTGATTGTAACTTGCTTGCAGCCCAGTTCATCACGCAAACCAGGCTGCCATCCATTGACTCTGTCTACACTTCCTGCTGCCTCCGCAAAGCAGCCAGCATAATTAAGGACCCCATCCATTCCAGACATTCTCCCTTCCACCTTCTTCTGTCGGGAAAACAATACAAGAGTCTGAGATCACGTACCAACCAACTCAAGAACAGCTTCTTCCCTGCTGCTGTCAGACTTTTGAATGGACTTACCTTGCATTAACTTGATCTTTCTCTACACCCTATGACTGCAACACCATGTTCTGCACTCTGTCCTTCTCAGTGAATTATATGCTTCGTCTATATAGCATGTAAGGAACAATCCCTTTCACTGTATACTAATACATGTGACAATAAATCAAAACAAATCAAAAATTATATGTTGGCATTGATTACATAGGCAACATTCCGCTTTACAAAGAAAATAGAGGGCTGAAGTTTCAGCCTTTGTGTGGGAACATTTCCAACTTGGTGCTCCCACTTTGGGTTAAAGAGCCTCCGGAACTGGGAGGTAGGTGCAGGGCTGATTTCGGGCCGGCCGATCCCAGAAACTCTTTGGATGCAGGAGGTAGGGCCAACTTAGGAGTTGGGCTTTTTATGACTCAGGCCCTCCATGAAGAGTCACTCTGGGAGTCACTCAGTGACAGGAAGGACATTATGGAGGGATGGCAAGGGTGCAAGGGAGGAGGCTTCATTGCCTTGTGGTGTGAGTTAAAGTTTTAAATGTTGGCCACCTGGTTATATTTGCTGTCAGATGTGGTCCATTGCGAGACCTTCACAGGAAACTTTAGGTGCTGAAGTCTGCCGATTGCAATCGCGAGGAATGATATTCACTATTTGCAAAGATACTGCACCTCCAGCCTTGTGGATGTCAGTATCTTTGCTGCAACAACAGGTCAGAGCACAGCAAATGAAATGAGCAGGTCACCTCAGGGTTTGGTATCGGGACCCCACATGCAGATCCTTCATGTCCAACCACATGTCATTTCATCTGTTACATTTCCAAGTGTGGCTACCCAGCAGTGTCTTCCCCATCACCCTAACATCAGCACACTGAGCTCAGAAGCATGTGTGACTCCAAGGGAGTATTCCAGCAGGATCTTCCAAGCTCCAGACCTTGAAATTCTGGGGTACTCACACACAAACAGTTTTGTTCTCCTTATCAAAGAAAAGATATAAAGGGAGTACAGCAAAGTTTCAGCAGACTGGGATGGCAGGATTGTTGTGCGAGGAACGATTAGGCCTGTTTTCACTTGAGTTTAGAAGAATGAGAGAGGATCTTATTGAAATACAACAAATTGTGGCAGGGCTGGTCAGAGAGAATCTTATTGAAACATATCAAATTGTGGCAGGGCTGGTCAGAATGGATCCTGGGATGTTTTTTCCCCCTGGCTGGAGGCCTAGAAGAAAGGTTCAACTGTCTCAAGATATGGGCTGAACTCTTATGGATGAGGTGACAAGAAATTTCTTCCCTCGGGGTGGTGAACCTGTGGAACTCTCTAGCACAAGAGGAGGCCAAGTCACTGAGTATATCTAAGAAGGAAACAGATTGATTTATAAGCACTAAAATAGTCAAGGGGTATGGGGAGAGGGTGGGACTATGGATTGAGGTAGAGGATAAGCCACGATCGTACTGAATTATGGAGCTGGCTCGAGGGGCCAAATGGCTTACTCCTGCTCAACACTTTATATGTTTCTGTGTCATCAACCCTTTGACACATCTGTCCTTGCAAACTACTGTCCATAATCTCAACTCCCTTTTCACTCTTAAATTTTTCAATATGTTGCACCCCAAATCCATTCCCATCTTTCCTGGATCTGCATATTTGAATAACTCGAATCAGGTTTCTGCCACAATATCAAAGTAGCTCTTATCAAAGTCACAATTGACATCCTATGTCACTGTGTCTAAGCTAGACTTCCCCTCTTTGTCTTTCTTCAGCCTGTCTGCGGCTTTTGACGTGGTTAACCATACCATCCTCTGCCAAACGCTTTCCAATGTCCTACAGATAGATGGGATTGCTCTTACCTGGTTCCATTCCTATCTAGCTAGCACAGCCAGAGACTCAGCCAGAGGCTCCTGTTCCTATCCCTATGCTATTACCTTTGACGTTCTGCAAGGATTACTCCTTGGCCCCCTCCTATTTCTTGTCTCCATGCTGCCTCTAGGAGGCATTATCCAGAAGTACAATAATTTTCACATATGCATTGACAACACGATCACCTCTTCAATTCCTCCACTGTTGCTAAATTGTCAAGCTTCTTATCTAGCTAGATGAGCAAAAATTTACTCTGTTAAATATTCAGAAGATTGAAGCCAGTATCTCCTTATGTGAACTAATATCTGTTTATTTTCCAACCTTGTATTCCTGCCATCAATAAAACTGCCAATTTCAGCCTGCACAACAACAACTAACTTTGCCCTATCTCAGCTCATTTGCTGAGGAAACCTTCATGGAAACATATAAAATAGGAGCAGGAGTAGCCATTTGGCCCTTTGAGCGTACTCCACCATCCATTATGATCATAACTAATTACCCAACTCCTGATCCTGCCTTCCCCCCTAACCTTTGATTCCCTTTGCCCCAAGGACTATATCTAACTTCTTGAAAACATAGTGTTTTGATTTCAACTACTTTCTGTGTAGCACATTCCACAGGCTGACCATTCCCTGGATGAAGAAATTTCACCTTATCTCAGTCCTAAAAGGTTTACCCCTTCGGACTATGAACCCTGGTTCTGGAAACCCCATCATCGGGAACATCCTTCATGCATCTACCATGTCTAGTCCTGTTAGAATTTTATAGGTTTCTATGAGATCTTCCCCCATTCTTCTGAACTCCAGTGAATATAATCCTAACCGACTCGATCTCAAAAGTCAGTCCCGTCATCCCAGGAATCAGTCTGGTAAACCTTCTCTGTACTCCCTCTCGAGCAAGAACATCCTTCCTTAGATAAGGAGACAAAACTGCACACAATATTCCAAGTGTGGTCTCATCAAGGCCCTGTATAATTACAGCAAGACATCCCTGCTCCTGTACTCAAATCCTCTCGCTATGAAGGCCAACATACATTTGCCTTCTTTATCACCTGCTGCACCTGCATGCTTACCTTAAGCAAGTGATGTACAAGGACCTCCAGATCTCGTTGCACATTCCCCTCTCTTAATTTATAGCAATTCAGATAATATTCTGCGTTCCTGTTTTGGTATTAAAGCAGACAACCTCACACTTATCCACATTATACTGCATCTGCCATGCATTTAACCACTCACTCAGCTTGGGCAAATCACACTGAAGTATTCTCCTCACAGCTCATCCTCCCATCCAGTTTTGTGTCATCTGCAAATTTGAAGACATTACACTTAGTTCCCTCATCTAAACCATTAATATATATTGTGACTAGCTGGAGACCTAGCACAAATCCCACTAGTCACTGTCTGCCATTCGAAAAATTGCTAGTTTATTCCTGCTCTTTGTTCTTGTCTGCTAACCAGTTTTCAGTCAATCTCACTACCATGTGCATTAACTTTACCTGCCAATCTCTTATGCGGAACTTTGTTGAAAGCTTTCTGAAAGTCTAAACAAACCACATCCACTGGTTCCCCTTCATCAAGTCTATTAGTCACACCCTCGAAGAATTCCCTTTTGTAGATCCATGCTGACTCTGTCTGATTCTTCCACTGTTTGCCAAGTGCTCTGCTATAAAATCCTTGATAATGGACCCCAGAATTCTCCCCACTATCAACATCAGGCTGCTTGATCTGTAATTCCCTGTTTTCTCTCTACCTCCCTTTTTACATAGTGGGATTACATTTGCTACCTTCTAATTTGTACGAACAGTTCCAGGAATTTTGGAAGATGACCACCAATGTATCCACTGTTTCTAGGATTACTTCCTCAAGTACTCTGGGATGTAGATTATCAAGCCCTGGGGATTTATCAGCCTTCAATTCCATCAAACTGCGTTTGTTACTTCTAGACTTGATGATTACTTTGTACTGCTGGCTGGCTTCCCATGTGAACTCTGCTTCCCTTGTCTTAATTCACAACAAATCCCTTTCTTCGATCTCCCCTGTCTCACTGAAATACATTGGCTCTCAATCTTTTCCTTCTTTTCAAATCTCTCCATGCCCCCCCACTTCCTATCACTAGATCCCCACAACCCCTTGAGATAGCTGACTCTGGCCTCTTGTGCATTCCCGATTATCTTGCTCCATCATTAATGGCTGTGCCTTCAGTTGTCTGGGCCTCAAGCTCAGGAATTCCCTCCTACACCTTTCCGTCTCTGTACTACGCTTCCCTGCTTTAAGCACTCCTTAAAATCTATCTCTTAGATCAAGCTTTTGGTCATTTTGACTAATGTCTCTTTATGTAGCTTGCTGTCATTTTCTTTTACGTCTCATGAAGCACCTTTGGCCATTTCATTCTGTTAAAGGTAATAATCCAACTCATTTGTTGTTGGTTTTGTTGATTTTGGCAGTCTGCTGGGGTTCCTTGCGGCAAGCTATTAAATTGAGGAAGTGGTTATTCCCTCAGAAATCGCTCTTTATGTTTATACTGTTTGGAATAGGAGGAGAAAGCAAGTGAAGCCAGACATGTCAGATTACAGCAGACAAAAATTGTGACCATCTATGAAGGCAAATGTGAGCTTACATTGACTTTTCAATGTCCTTTGATACCTGAGAAATTCTTTGGCTAAATATGTCCTGTGAGCTATTTTAATACTTTGAGTGACTCCTTTTGTTGATGGGGCTGAATTCAGTGTCTACGATACATATGAAATGTTACTTGGCTCAGTTAAGGCTGCGGTGGTGGATTTTGGGCCATCAGGACAGCATTTCTTTAATTTCTATGTCCAGCAATTTAAGTTTAAGTTTATCTATTGGTGTCACAAGTA
Organism: Carcharhinus amblyrhynchos; assembly: GCF_965287045.1. Classification (NCBI taxonomy): domain Eukaryota; kingdom Metazoa; phylum Chordata; class Chondrichthyes; order Carcharhiniformes; family Carcharhinidae; genus Carcharhinus; species Carcharhinus amblyrhynchos. The sequence continues at coordinate 84,724,500 of NC_137327.1, read as the reverse complement.
GGCTTACATTAACACTGCAATGAAATTACAGTCAAAATCCCCTACTCGCCACACTTCGGTTCCTGTTCAGGTACACTGAGGGAGAATTTAGCATGGCTAATGCACCTAACCAACATGCCTTTCAGACTATGGGAAGAAACCGCAGCACCCACAGGAAACCCACATAGACACAGAGAGAACATGCAGACTCCACACAAACAGTGACCCAAACCAGGAATCAAACCTAGGTCTCTGGCGCTGTGAGGCAGAGTGCGAACCAATGTGCCACCATAACGCCTTAGTTTTAAAGAGCCAAAGTATATCCTCACATCCTCTTTTGCCCCAGCAAATCTCTTTGGTCTTCATTGCACATGCATCTTTTGAAGTGGTGTTATTTATGGATAGTGGAAATTCTGAATGATGTATTGCAATGTGAAAGGATGTGAGGGAAATTGAGAGACGAGCAAAAGGAAGAATCAGAGAGAAGGGCTAAAGTTAAGAGAAACAGAGAATAGAAGAGAAAAATGAGAAAGAGTGTGAGAGAGATGGAAAGGCATAAAGACAGAGAAAGAATAAAAACAGGAGAGAAAATAAACCCACCTGTGGAAGGGAAGATGAGGGTGCAGGAAAGGAAGTGGAGATACAGGGAAAGACGAGAATGGGAAGGGATCGCAGTGTTTCCTTTGTCGATATGGGCCATTTGTTTTTTTTCCTGTACGTGGATTTGGCTTATTTGTGCCTCGGAAAAAAGCTTGTTTATGTCTGCTGCTCAGATTATTGCATATCATACTTGACACATATGTCAGTCTTGCAACTTCAAAATATTGGACATCCCTTGCATGTGCTAGGGTCCATTAGGGTGGTGATAGAATTATACTGCATGCTGAAGCATCTATGCTGTTAAGGCTACTTCAGTCCTGGCATTTAATGCTTCAATGTCATCCCAGGTAGCTACAGTGGACGCCAGTAGTCAGGAGTGCAGAAATATGGAAGCAAGTGGGTACGATACATTATTTAACAAGATAAGCTACTTCATCACATTCTTTGTGGCCAACTGTTAACAATAGTTTTTGAAATTGCAGGATTCCTGAAAATGCAGGGCATCATTGATTGCACACATATTGTGCACATGCACTGAATTCATTAATTGCGAGCGCATTCGCTCTGTTAACCTACACAGGACCAGCCAGGACAATGCTGACTCCCCAGGCAGCAGGCATGATTGCTTTATTATAAGAAAATTTATAATGTTGCCATCATTTGACCAAAAAGAAAATGTGAAAATTGGCATCTGGGGAACAAAATTGCTCTCCACATCTCTCTAACTCATGACCTCTCTACAGTGCACCTGCTAGGCATTGGTATAATGAGATGTGGACTCACCTAGGAAAATCATCATTGTACATATGATTGGCATAATAAAACAGAGTGTCAGATGATCAGACAAATCAGGGAGTGTACAGTAACATGGCTTGAATAAGCCTCCGATATTAACTCATGCTATACAACTTACAGAATTCAACAACAAGACACCATCAGGAAGTACTGTTACAACAATGAAATTTAGAAGATTACTGTATTTTGGGATTGTCATTTTAAATTGAGGATAAATAAAGGGGCCATGTGACTTTTCTGGCATCTACCTGACAGGAAATCTGGTTTATTATCCGAGATCAAAGGAAGGCTTTGATTGCTTTACTGAGAAGAAGGTGCAAGGCATTTATGCTGGATACAGTGATAGCACTCTTTGGTATTAAGACATGGCTGGTGATATATACTGAGCTGCTCAAATCCCAGAAGGGAAAGTTGAAGCCAACTGTCTTCACATTTGTTTTGCAATTTGTATAGTATGAGGAGTGGTGTTGAAATCCAGAAATGATGTCCTGACTACTTGTGATTATTTTATAGTAAAGTAAAAGTTTATTAAGAAATAGAACAGAACATAGAGTTACACTTAAAACACCGCAATGGCTTCGCACTGTACTAATACTTTAGGACAATTCCACACAATCTTAATTTAACTATTAAGGGTTATGGAGAGAAAGCGGGAATGTGGAACTGAGCCACTTCAGATCAGCCATGATCTTATTGAATGGCGGGGCGGGCTCGAGGGGCTAGATGGCCTACTCCTGCTCCTACTTCTTATGTTCTTATGTAACTACTTTCAAAGCTAATCTCTCCCCTATCTGTTCAACAAATCATTATAGATTTTAAGATCTGTAAAAGTCTAATAATTTTTAGCACACAGTGCCTTTAATTCTCTGTTGTGGTTTCCCTCTGAGGTTAATAACAGCTAGCTTAACAGCTCTGGCTTTGTGAGTTTGACCAGTCGTTCCTGCTGTTTGATGAGATCTAAGAAGATTCACTTGCTCCTTAAAATATGTTCTTCTCCTTTGATCTCTCCATTGTCTCTTTAGAAATGCTCTCTTTTGAAATTGATCAAATTCATTTCTGTACTTTAACTCTTAGAAACTAAAAGAAAAATAAACTCACTCTGTCCTTACTTTACTTATGACACCTATCTTTTCCGCCCTGCATATCTTCTCCTTTGTACCACAACAACCCAATCAAATCTATGCCTGTTTTTAAATATTCTACAAAGGTATTTTATGTTCTGTTTGAAGTATTTCTGGGCTCATCATCATATCAAACCCGCAGCTTTGATTCACGCAGTCACTCTGTCCCTTGCTTTAACAACCAGTCTCACATTCCAACAAGAGAATTACCAACAGAAAAATATTACAATTAGCTTTTTCTGACACTAAGGAAGTTTCTTGAAGTCCTAAACAGATGTTGAAGATACTGGGTTGTGAACAGTTGTGTTATAAGCTGATCGATTTCTTATAGGATGAAAGGGAATTGGGATCAAGAATAGCAACTGGCATTTCTACCTCGATCCAAAGTTAACGTGTTTCACATTACCATGGGAAGTAAGGTAGAGAAAGCTATTCTTGAGATCAGGTTACAGGTTTCCCTACAAATCAGGTTACAGCTTTGCTTACAAATCAACGTATATCTCAGACCAACAGCAGTTCTGTGTGGCCAGCAGAGAGAAGAGGTTAATTGGCTTTACAAGCAACCACAGCCGATTGCAGGAAAGAGCGAGTCTCTAAATGAGGAGACATTTCCTGCAGCCATTTAAGGATTCTAGGAGATTTATCCTGGCATGACCAAGAGGAAGAAGAATGATCAGAATCGGGCTTACTGCTAATGGTGTATTTAAGAAACTCTCCCAAAATGGAGGAAAAACGTTGGATGGTCACGTGAAGTTACTACTTGCTGAAATGGGGTAGGCAAACCCATTGGAAGCTGAGAGCAATTGTAGCTTGTTTGTTAGAAGGGCTGTAATTCCATGGGGAATATGATGGGTGATAAATATAGAAGGAATGTTCCTTTCTGTAATATAAAGTATGAGTTGCCAACAAAAAGAAAATAGTACTTGGTCAGTAGTGTTTAACTAGACATATGTTACAGTAAAAGTTTTAATGTATGAAATCTTATCATGCCATACCTCGAGCAAATAGCTGGAAGTTTCAATCTCTTTAAAAGATACCAGTCTCTATGGAGATTGTAGCAATACTTGAAAGTGAAAAGCATGTTCGTAAAGGACATGGGAGACATGTAGACTTGAGAGAAAGCATTCTATACGAGAACTTTCTTTCTTATGCCAATAACGATTATTCATTAGTGCCATTGAACATTTTTCTGCAGTGGTTCTGGATATGTTGTCATGCAGGTAACATTCAAAATGGTGACCATTTCCTCTCATTCCTTTCCGCGCTGCTCTTCAGGGCTTCAGCAATCACAACTAAAAGAAAGAACCTTCCTCTACCGCAAGGAAAGTTTCTTTAACTACCATTAGAGAATAAGCCATTTTATGGACGAACCCACTTCTTCTAGCCATTAGCTAAGAATATTGCACAGCTCTGCACCTATTTTTGGGACCCATGCTGGCACTTAAGTTGGTAATATGATGGACTGGAAGCACATGCTCATTACAAGCCAGAACGTCACCACCTGACATAAAGGTGTAGGCGGCAAAAGGAGCATTATAGGCTGCAAGGTTAATGATTAGATGAAGTTTGTCTAACCCACAGCCTGGGGGCCACATTGTGGCTGCTGAAGCAGTTATTGAAGATACTGCTAAGATAGCTCAGTGAGTTTGAAGGTTTCTGCAGTGGACTGTTTCTCCAGTCACAGCCTGGTTCTCTCCGATGTTTGCTAATCAGCAGCAAACATGGGAGAGAAGCAGGTTGTGGTCGGA